>NW_010286302.1:27420-36920 GCF_000700745.2 Antrostomus carolinensis
CATGTGCCGACTGGTCTTTCATGTGGCAGCTGGTTTAGGGAGTCTTTGTTGATCATTAACCCAATATTCATTAGTGAAACATCTTGCCGCAGTCATTTCATACAAAGTTTTATTCTGGAAGCAAAAACGGAGGTATGTGACTACCCCAAAGTGAAACCCTGAGGCCACATCCCGTTCACAGGGTTTCCCATTATGATTTCCTTGATCTGCTTTTTCATTGCAAAGCCAGACTGAAGCATAACGCTTGGTAATTTCTGAAGGGCACTAAAAACCTCAAATTCTGTTTTCTACCTTCAGTACACTGAATGGCAAGAGAAGGGACTTGCCTCCTTTAGGCAAATACACAGCTCTGGGAAGCTGCAATCCCAAAAGAATGTTTTCTAGCTTTAGCTGTTTATTTCAGCGAGTGCATTTGAGGCTGGTTACCAACCATGTGCAGGGGTGATGGTCTCTGTAGGTCTCTAAAGCTGCACTGCTAATTAGTGCTCCAGCTTTCTAGCCCTTCCAGGACAGTAAATCCACTCTCTTCCTTCCTCCCATGTAAGCACCCTCAGTGCTTCCAGGCTCAACAGAGTTCATTTCTTATTTAGCATACAGCAGTAAAAGTATTTTTAGCTTCAGTCCCATCTCCTACTACAACATGGGACCTCCTTCAAGGCCTCTTCTCACCAATGAAGTATGATAAATTCAGACAAAGGAAAGGCAGAATCCTGCTCTCTTGCCAGCTCAGCTACTTTCTATCCGCAGGGAAAGCATCCGTTACACAGACTGTATACGCTATTGCTTATCTAGAACATCCTGTCTTGTCCACACTTGCCTCCTCCCAATCCTCTCATCTCCATGTGCTTCCTCTTCATCTTCTTCCTCATCCCCATAACCCCATCCCCTTTCCTCGATCTTCTCCTCATCTCAGCCTTATCAACTGAGCTACCCGGGAGACTCATGAGAAGCACGTGAAAATGACCTCCATGAAGATCAGCAATTTTGAATCCCGCAGAACAATTCCCTTTCTTGATCATCAGATTAAAAATACACCAAACAAGAAGGCTGTTCATCCAGTGAACACAGGCACAACTGTTTGTCTAGTGGGAAGTGCCTTTCAAACCCAGGCACTAAAATGAGATGCCAAGTCCCACTGCATGGTACCAGAGAGATCATGATGCCAAGTCCAGAGTTACAGCAGTGACGTGTATCATGTCTCCCAGCATGGGCACAAAAGCATAATATGAATAAATTGCAAGGAAAAAAAAAAGTCTTATCCTGCAGGGTAAGCAGCTGGTATTGGGGTGGGGTAACACATCCAGCCACCTGAAATAACACCTGAAATAATCACCTTTCAGTCTGAGGTACTGATATGAGGTCACAGGCTGTTACAGAAGAAACAAGGAGATCCAAATGTTGATCCAGAGCACTCCGAAAGGCTTCTGTTTTATTATAGCCACAGCTACAAAATAATTCCTGACCCATTTCAGAGCAGACTGTAAGCCCAACACAGAGCCAGCAGCCCACAGAGGATGCAGAACATATCCTGTTTGAAAAAGGGAGGCTGCACACAGAGCCACATCCGTCTGTCCTCACACAGATGAGACCTGGCAGAGCCGAGCGCAGGTGGATGCTGCGAGCGCTCACGATCCCACCCCGTCAGGCTCACGAGCATGTGGACGTGCCCTGAAGTAAGGGAGGTTTCTGATCTGAGGGAGAAGCCAGGCTCTTTCCTGAAACACTACAAGATGTAGCTTCCTGCAATAAAATAATAATAAGAAGAAATAAATCTGTACCTAACTCATTTATCTAGAAACTGGTCCCAGAACAACTTGCCATTGGCAACTTACGGGCTATTAAAATACCAACAACGGTGCAGCGAGACCACAGGCTCTGGAAGGCATGCATGGATTCCTCAGAAATACAGCTCCAAAGCTAGAGTCAACACTGATGGCAGCTCAAGAGCGCAAAGAATAAACACACTGGAAGACATTTAGGTTTTCCCCTGTATTTCAGAAATAAATACACGTCTTAAAGGCGGGGTGGGCACCTTCTCCTGCCTCCCCTTGTCCTCAGCCAGAGCTGATAGTATTGCCACCCTGTAAATCAAGAGAGTCACAGGGCCCCAGAGTCAAGGTAGAACATTAATTTCCATGAGTAATTTTTGGAGCCAAGGGCTGCTGAAGTCACACAGATAAGGCTGTTGCTAAGAGTTGGCTGTCAAAGCAACAGCAGTTCAGAATCGGCGATGAGGGGGAAGTTTGAAGGCCGGCTGTATCCCAGCGTATTTACTGATGCTGTACACACAGCCTATCGGTTACAGAGCTTTAGATTACAGCCTCTGGTCAACAACCCAGCCCCTGCCTGAGCCACAGCAGGAGGCACAGGAGGCAGAGCATGAACAGAAACTGGTCTTTACCCAACAGGATACAGCCCCCATGGCAGGAAAGTTTTAACGTAATTCTGCCCATCTTGTGACAGGCTCCAGCGCAGTCACCGGTGACGGGAAGAGGCAAGTCTGGCACAAAGCAAATCCACCCACCCCAAAGCCTCTGCGGTTGGACCCTGCAGGTGCAGCAGCCAGAGCCCAGAAAAGGTGAAATAAATGCTCTGTACTCTTCAAAGTGCTGCTTGAGAGGGTTTGTGCCGGGGACCTTGCAGTGCTGGATCACTTCTGCACTTCATGCAACACCCTCAACTTGCCAGGAGTTAAACCTCATCCTCTGCTTCAACTCTCATGACTTTCACCCACACTACTGTAATGAAACCCCTTTTTCTCATCTTTGCCATCCAGCTTCTCTATATTTGTTCCAGAATGCAAGCAGGGCAGGTACTGTGCCTTAATATTAGCTTTAACTAGGTTATGTTTTATTGCAAGTCATATCTAGAGGCTGTATTCAAACGCCTCCTCCACTAACACCCCCAGACCACTCCTGAGGCTGCAGTTGGGAAAGAAGGATGTTGGGATGTGAAGCTGCTCTGGAGCTCTAAACTCACTGTCACAATCTGTATAATAGGAATATATATACACAAAGGAAAGGTCTGCATTTTCAGACATGTTTGCAACAAAAGCACTTTTAAAATATGTTATCACACCACAGGTTCCAGCAGAGGACAGAGTCAAGCACGTGTCATCCTAAAATATGGAACTGGGAGAACGGTTTAGAGCCACAACCAAGTTCCCTCCTCCACTGAAACTATCACAGCCACTCTGGCAATCCTGCTCAAACCAAGAGGCAGAACTCAGCCTGCCATCCCCTCCTTTCACTGCAGATAGTTTTCTTCCCCTCCTGGGGATGCTGACTCTAAAAGAAACTATTTAGTTACCTAACTTTTGTTTTAAGGCAGACAGTGGTGAAGATTTAGATCTCAGCTGGGCTGAATCAGACCTCCAGTCTCTTGATTAACTGAACAGTTAACGACTTTCCAGTCTGAAAGAGCCAAACATGGTAAACCTGATGGGTCCTGTAACATCAGACACGGGGACTATTTACATTAAGACAGTGAATTAGTTGATTTCTAACTCTCACCACTGAGATGCAGCTGCATTTCAGAGGTGAGATGACTTGCACCTCCCTTCACAAAGGTTTCTGAACCCAGAACACCAACCAAGTGTTGACGGGGCAACGCTTCTCCCCCTTTATGTCATACAGAAAAGAAAATGTTTTGCATACCACTAAAACATAATGATGCTTTGCATCCCACCAGCTGAGGAAAGCAAGTAGCTGTAGGTCTGTACCTGCATAAGGATGACAAAGCCACACTTACACAAAAGCTGACCTCAGTCCACAGGGAGCTTGAGCTGTGTCCCCAAATATCAGCATTTCCTTTGGCTTTCTGGATGCAGCTTTACACCAAAAAAAAACCAACCCCCAAACAAACAAAAAACCAGTGCAGTAAGTGGCCTTTCACTCTTACTCAACTAAAAAATGCAAGGCTAAGAACATTCTTGGTTGAGGCTTACAAGCACCAAGATATTTCGAGGCTGGACCACCCTAATAGGGTCAGCTCTTCTCAGATCCAGCCTGCATGCAAACAGCTGCTGGGCTGCAGGAGACAGACTATGTTCCCTGCTTCATACTGGTGCAGGAGCTCTAGGATCAGAAAACCAAACTGAAATGCTGCACGTGCTTGGGAATGCGTGCTCCAGAGGGAAACACAGTCTGAGGTGCCTTCAGAAGACAATGAGAAAGGTGGGAAATGCCCTCAAAGTTGCTCAACTCATGCAAAACAGTCTTTCCTCTAAAGTCAGCCAAGGGCTTTCAGAGTACAATCCCTTCTTTCAAATCCAGAAACACCAGAGTGAAACTGTTGGCACTAACAGAACAATGTAGGATGAAGTGTCAGGAGTCTGTGGATAACACCTGGCTTTCCACTTCCTTCACATCACGCACCAGCAACACTCGCTGCCAACCAGCAGCCAGAAATCAATCAGCACTGAGGTAAAGAGCATCTGGCTGTCACTCAACATCAACTGACACCGTAAGCAGTGGGGGGGCGAAATTTAATCAAGTCTTCCTCTGCTGTGATACCCAAAGATGTACATGTACGTACTACATCAGCCTGTAGCTTTAGGCACTTATTTGGACATCCAGGCTTCTGCCTGCACCGATCCACGGATCCAAAGCCTCCCAACGAGCTTATTGTATCATCTCTCTAGGAACAAAGACACACAACCCCCCCAAAAAGCTTCAAACTGGTACAGAACGCAGCAGCCCATCTGCTTCGGGAAAACGGTTGCCATGAATACATCCCCACTGCTCTGCGCCTGCTATTTTTAAAGATACTTGGGAGGCAACTGAATTCACTGGTGGTTGTGCTATTTAAGTATCTGAATTCATACTATTCAAGGAATATACCGGTACTTCTCCATGGGGAAATACAGCACCTGCCTGGCCCACACCTGGCTCAGAGGCATTTTGAGAAGACAAACTTCTGTTATCCAACGGGAGGGCTATAAACCCACAGACAATAGATGCTTTTCATGCAGATCACTGTAAACTGAAACGGGTGAGTTTGATGCTGAGAAGCCCCATCAGAGCATAAGGAGACTTTACAAAGGAGGGGAAAGGACAAGCGAAAGGAAATTTACAGCTGTAACTTTAGTCACTAGAACAGCCATGGTTTAATGCAAGGCTTGAGCGTGGAAAAAGGGTACCTGCCTGCAAGGAAAAAAAAAAACAACAAACCAACCAACCAAACCACAAAACAAAACCCAAGAGAGGCAGATCCCCAAAGCCAAATGTGCTGACAGGACCTGGACCTTTTCCAGAGTGCCTTGAACTCCCGAGAGTGCTGAGTCTTAATGCATGTCAGACAGGTTTGCCTCCAGCCCCGCTGCTTTGCCCCTGCCTGGGCAGAGGAGCTGTGAGGGGCTCACAGTCGAGGAGGGGGGTCTCCACCAAGGTTTGCCCCACCAGACCCACAGCACCAGGCTGCAGTGGGGACCTGCGACCCAGGCTGGAGTGGACTTGGGACTGGGATAGGTCAATGGCAGTTGGCAGCACAGGCTACTGCTCCTGCTCAGCTCACAGGTCAATTTAACCCGGTGCCACCTAGCAACTCATTGGATATCACATCCCCACCTCTCACCACAGATCTGCACAAGCTGGCAAGTCACTCTGTTGTAAATAACCTGAAAAATCTGTCTCTGGAGATTCTTATCTTCTCAGACAACACTCTTCTTTCCACATCACAGGTCACTTAATCGAGAAAAGAGAAAACTGACTTAGTGTGTCCTAAGAAGGGTTCCTCTACCTGCTTCTTCCCCTTCATTTACAGACTCCAAATGACACAGGACACCTTGTTCAGATCAATTCTCTGAAAACTGACAGGCAGGAAAAGCTACTGCTCGATGATAGCTGCGCACCTCCCACTGCCACACACTGCTGAAGCAGCCCAAACCCACTGCAGAGCGAGCACCAGAGTTTTTTACATAAGCAGCTGACATAAGGTGACCTGTCAGACATCACAACCCCAACCACAACCTTTTTTTGGATGTGGCTGATTTCAGAGAAGCAATCACAGATCTTAAATAACGTACAGACTCCTAACACAGCACAGACACAGCATTTCCTTCCCTTTAATCTTTCCCCAGATCCAAAGATTATCAAAAAGGTCATGGCAATGACTGGAGGAGCGTAGAGCAGAGCCAAGGCATGATCTGGGAGCCTCTCCACATGGTAATTCTTCTCCTCACCGTTCCTGGAAATTCATCCCTCCTGAAGTTTCTCTAACTGCAACAGGGGAAAATATTTGGAAAAGGTCAAATGACTCAATACCACCGAGACCTGTAAGTTTTCAGGCAGGAGCAGGTTTCCATGTGCTTTCAGTTAGAGCACAGACAGGTTAGTGGAAAGGCAGCAAACCCAACAGCCTACTTCCCCTTTGCTCGTTTATAAGCAATCAAGTTGGTTGAGAGTAATGTATGTGTTGGGTTTAAATTACAGATGATTTTGCTGCTGGAACACATCTGCAACACACTGCACTGAGTGAACTGCTGACCCCCAGCCAGCTCAGAAAATAACCCAGTGCAACCCGAGCGGCTGGCAGCACCAGCAAACCCCATCAGTGGCTCCTAGAAGCTGCTTCCAGGGTGACAAGGAGAGGGAGATCAACATTTCTCAGCACAGGCTTTTTCTGAGACACCCTCCGGCTCAACTCATTTTATTATGACTTCAGGAAGCTGAGGGGTTAATTTCTTTCCAAGTTCACATACTGTTTGAATTCCTTAGATAAGCTGCTTCCACCAAACCCAAGGATCTAGCCTCAGGGGAGAACACTGTGAGGAAAAGCTCTTTTGATAGATTTTCTTCAAAAGAGAAATTAATTCAAAAAGTCCATTTTTGGGCTTCTAAGGACTTCAAATGAGGTTGTACTGTGCCTCTGGAAAAAAAAAAAACAAAACAAAAAACAACCAAGCTTTCAGCAATGCCCTACCACTTCTATTTGCAAGAGAGAAGTGTTTTACACTTGCCCAATAAAAGCAGCACCACAAAGAGAAAAAGCAGAGCAAACCAGGCTTTAGCTGTGGGATAAAGCAGTTAACAGCTAGCACAAACTAATCCTGTACCTTTAAAACTTAGCAGTCACTCAGGAAAGCAAAAAAACAAGTTTTGAAAGCCACTGAAGGCTTCCTTCACATCTCGAGGCAGAAAGCAAGCAAGTCCAGGCTGTTATGGAATTTGTATTTGCATACTGCTGCTGATAATCTATGCACACAGCTGGAAACAAAGCAAGTTTTTATTAGCAATTAGCAGCAGAGTGGGGACAGACCTGCCTGAAGGAGTCAGAGAAATGCCAATACAGGCTGGAAGAACCACCTTATGAGATGCAGCAGAACGATCCCAGTATGACAGACTACATTAAAGAGAAAATACTGCAGCTATAAACTTGGAGATGCAACAGCATCAGTTCAAGGAGATAAACTGTGTCTTTAACACCGGCAACTTTGACTGCAGGCAGCAGTTTTCCCTTGCACAGCAATTTGCAATGCAAAGCAAGCTACTTCCACCCTTACCAAGAACAGTAATTCGGAAGCAAACGGGGGAGAGCAAAGTTGGGAAGGGTTGATTTGCTTAGATAAAGTTTTCTACAGAGCTGCATTTCAAGTCAAGCATGAAAGTAATACAGCATAGGGTCTGAAATAGTGTGTGAGAACTTGGGTAAGAAGGTGGAGGGGAAAAAGAAGAGAGGATTTCGCCCACAAACCCGTTGCTTTCAAGGGAACAACCTCCTGCTCCCTCCCCACGTCTCTGAAAAATCCAAGCTAGCTCTGATCAGCCAACACCACCCAGGGTCAGAGCTCTCCAGCTATGTTCTTCCCCCCGCTCCAGAGAACGATGTGGCATGTGGGGCCCTGCAACAGAACTATTAAAATCCCAACAAGGGGTAGGCAAATGGTAGCCATATGCTAAACTGCTCAAGGGAAGAATAACCAGGGGAAGAAGCACAACCAGGAAGCAAGTCTGAAAGCAGCTTCTTACCTGGTAGATAAGCTCGCAAAGTCTCCTCCATCTAGCAGCCTGATTTTGCAGAACAGAACCCCATTCACAAAGGGGACAGCAGTCAGCTCTTCTAGAGTGAAACTTGTCTGAAATTTGAATTTCTTCTTCTTCATCAGGAAAGCCATGGGCAAATTCAGCGTGGAAAGCCCAGGAATTCCAAACAAGATCAGGGAGGAGCAGCTCAAAACACACACAGACAAGCAGAGGAACGGCACTCGTCCCAGGAGCACAAGCAGGGAGTAAATTCCAATTCAGTTACAACGACGGCCCAGCTTCAAACACACAATTCTCTTCTCTTTGGTGGTCGGATCTGGCTGCGGGATCATCGCCACGGCAGGCTTCAGGTAAGGAGGAAGAGGTCAGATTAAATCTCTGCAACATCTCCAAGGGAAAAGGGAGGGAGAGAAGTCGGTCTCAGCTCCAGACCAGCAGGAGCTGTCCCAGTTAGAGGCTGCAGTGTTCTGTCTTCAGCACAACCCCTCCAGAAAGCATCTCTCCTGGGAAGTCATCTCGAATCTCTGAAGAAGCCTCAAGTCTGCGGGCAGCACATTCAGAGAGCTTCCAGTTTCTATCTCCTCCCCTTGTGCAACTCTTTGATACAGGTCTTCGGGTCAGCCTTTGGGAGGGAAATGAGTAAATTAGTCCCAGCCAGTCCTGGGCTCCTCCTCCTCCTCTAAAACCTGTTTGGATGGGTAATATTCAGTCCAGACTCATACCAGTCTCAGAAGGCATGTCCCCAATTAGCCTGGCCCCAACATCCTCTTTCCCCTTTTTGCCTAGAGCAAGCTTCACTGTTGTCACCCCTTCGTAATTTCTGTTTTGCAAAGCAGCTAATAAAAATCTGCTCTGTTTTCCCCCATCATCTTTAGAAGCAGTTTTACAGAGCAAGATCCATCTAAACATGTAAACTAACAAGAGTAAGCAAAGCTGCCTCCAGAAATGCAAAAATCTGTTTCTTTTCTGTTTTTCCAGCCAGCCCTAAGTGTTAGCACCTGTATCCTAGAAATGAAGAAAGCAGCACAGGGAGGGGGAGAAAAAAACAGCAGTCTGCTCCAGATTACACAGCACAACAACCGAATCAGGTCAGCTGGCTGCCCGAGAGCCAGGCCCACCGAGGACGCTGCCGTCCCCCGGCACCAGGTCCACACCAAGCCGTGCCCCGCACAGTTTTGGGGCTGGAGACAGTAATTTCATCACATATTTACGCAAAGCCCAAGCCAGGGAGGCCAGAGCTGATCAGCATCTAAAAGGGACGAGGTTCTGAACACCAGGCAGTAAACAATCCTCCCCGATACTCAGAATTAATGACAGGCAGCAAACCGAGGGAAACCCCCCCCCCGCGGCAGGGCCGGGGGTTTCCAGCCCCCCTCCCCCTCGGTGGCAGCGGGTGAATCCACCCGGCTCTGCCCGCTGTGCCAGAGCCTGGGCACCCCTGCAGATGCCCCGCAGGGAGGGGGCACACTGGGGAATGCAGCCCCCTCTGAAAGCCATACCTGCCCCCTCTACCCCTGC
>NW_010286303.1:0-14035 GCF_000700745.2 Antrostomus carolinensis
GCAAAGCATCTCGTCCCTGCGCCGTCCCCAGCCGGGCGCGGGGCCGCCGCCGCCCCGCACCGCCGCTCTTCGGCCTCAGCAGGTGTGCTGCCTTGGCTTCTCGGCTGCTTCCTCTCTGAAACTTCTCGACTTTCTCTTTTTGCTAATAAAATACAGAGCTTATACTGTCAAAACCTGAGCTAATTCTTTGAAGCAGACCAAGTTTTAAAACTGGGGAAAATACAGAAGTTTTAGGTACCCACAGACCGGAGCCTCCCGTGTGTCACTAGAAGTGTAAGGAAACAGTAATGCTGCTACAAAATGATGAACCTACTATACGTTTCAGTTTATTAAGTTTTAATAGGCAGGCCTGGATACCTGAAAAAAATCACTGAAGTTAAACTGCGAGTGTAACGTTACATTAATGTGATGTTACAGGTCAGTGAGATGAAAGGTGTGGTTCTCATAATTATCATGATGCCTAGTATGAGGTAAGAAAACCACATACCGCAGAACTGTGTAATTTATGACTCGACGTGGTGCAAGCATGCTGTTGTGATATTGTTGGAGCTTTTTTTTAATCTCAGATTTGTAGCTTTTCCTGCACTGTACATCACATTACACTAGAAAAGCTTAGGTGAAGCAGTTTCCCAAAATGAAAGTTCACAAGTCATCTTGTCTGTCCCTCAAGTGGATTATCAGCCCCTAGGTGGCACAGCCCACGGGGTGTCAGAGAAGATACAGACCAGGCCATGGACTGGGCTGGACCGTTGTGTTGCTGTTTTATCGCTGGTCAGCGGTTCTGAGACTTCTCTGCAGAGATGAGAACTTTATGCTGAAATATTGAAATTTCTTAATAACTGTATATTTAATTTTATAGCCAGTATTCATTACTTTTTGCTTATCTCAAAGTTAAAGTATTACATATTGAACACACACACACACACACACACACATTTAACTGTGCGTGTCATTTGCCATGACTTGCAGGACGCAACTGAAACTTTGCACATATGATGTCACACATGCAGCTGATTGAGTACAAACTGGTGGAGAATGTCCTAAGGATGCTCATACTTCATCTCTCATGTATCACCTCAGCGTGATGGCAGGTAAAACTTGACCTGCATGTGAATACAAGACACAGGGGTATGTTATGTTACTTACCTGTATCAAACACTACAAAAATCAGTAGGGAGTTGCACCGCTGACACCAATTATGGATCCCAGATTTCATGTGGATGCTTAGCTGTACGGTTTGGTGCATGTGAGGGGCTCTTGGCGCAGCCAGAAGGATGAGAATCTATGAAGACTCACCAGATAATTGCTCAGCCAAAAGGTAATTCACCTTTCCAAAGCCAGCTGGGAAATAAAGGAGTAAATGTCTGAATAGGAGCTTATGTTGGAATTACTTTCTCAGTAAGTGTGATGCAAACAGCATCCAATTTTTACTGTCATGCAGGCCTAGAAATGTGTGCTGAAATTTGTTGCTTTAAAAACTGACTGTAGTATTTGGCATATAGAGCGAAGAGTAACATGCTGTTATAAAAATGCATTGCTTTGGGCATTCTTTGTGTGCTGCAGGAATAAAGAAAACTTGATTGAGTTATTTTCCATTATTAGTTTAAGCTGAAGTGGGTGATTGCTGGGCAGATGGTGTTAGAGCACAGATAACAAACTTGATGCTGCAAACAGCTCTGTGTGGGAAGGCGTGTAGGGCAGGGGCTCTCGACGGTCTGGCTGCTGCAATGCTGCTGCTCTGCCACATTCACGGGATGGGTTAATAATCCTTCACATCATCAGTGGAGCGCTGGTAAGAATTTGGTTGTTTTACAGAGCTGTATTGTGTCTCTGAAAAAGTGTGAACAAAAAGTGAAAAAAAGTGTGAACTTATCAAGGGATCTTTCCCTCCATCAGCCTTGCAAATAAAGCTCCACTTAGTGTAAGGAAACACATTTGTGGCATTCTTGGGCCAGAATGTATTTGGTTTCTGAGGGCTTCTGTAGTTGCTTTCCTTACTCATAACATAACACTCATGAATAATCATATGGTAATGAAATAATTCAGTGTACAGTGGTTTGGGTTTTTTCTCCTACATCTTAGCGGCTGCCTGATAAATGGCCGGTTACTTGAAAAAGTATCAGTGCAGATAACCTGGGAGAGTTGTGCCCGTGGGTTCTGGGGTCTTCAGGAAGGTCCTACCAGCATCCTCTGCACACGTTCTGCAAGAGGAACTCTTTAAAGTCTGTAGCAATGCTGTCAGACTTGTATTCACATTTTTTGTGGCTCACAGCTGAAAACAGACATTGGTTTAAAACTGCTGCTTAGTAAGTGCTTCTCTGTGAGCTTTTCCTACTAGCACGTTGTCCAAGCAACCTGAAGTGCTGTTACCTTCTCTGCAAGGGTGCTGAGCAGGAGGGTTTTTAATCTGCCTTGGCTAGGCTGTCTCCCTGCCTCTTGGCTTTGGCTGCTGCAGTCCCTTTGAGGTAGTTTGGTTGACTTTTCTGATGTCTCTGGTTTGGGAGCAAAAGGTCTAGTTTACAGCAATTTGCCAGATTCCCACTGTAGAATGGAATAGACTTAATGCAGTCAATTCCCCAAGAGTACTGTCGAGGGGAGCAAAAAAACCAAACAAAAAAACCCCAACCAACTCTGAACTGCTGAGCGTTCAGCTGTGGCAACATGGCAAATTTAATTGCATTTCTGCAGGCCTCATAGTGTCTTTGGCTGTGATGTTAGGAACAGCACCTCTGGTTCCACAGAGTGTTTCTGAAATTACATTTAAGTCTTAATTTGGTATGAGCAATCTTCTGGGACTTTTTCAGCTCTTCATAGAAGTCCAGAAGGTCAGTCACACTGGTTTCTAGTTGTTTTGGGATCCCCCCCAGTGATTTGGTTCTTCTTCAGTCTACCCATAATTGAACTTTAGTTCCTTAAAGCTGTTTGCTAATACAAAGTTTACTCTGATGGTGAAGAGCCAATATTTAAACTGAATCACTTAATCAGATTTTGACAACTTTTTTTTAAAAAAAATTTTTGCTTTGTATTTATAGTCGAATAGTATTTTTATCACGTGCGCAGATGAGGTTGTGGCTTGTATGAGCCACTGTGTGTTCACTTGGTTCATGATGAGCACTGACACACGTACACACCTGTGTAGCCGTATGGCTGATTTAAGCAGTTCTGCGTCTCCTGAGACTCATGGAGCACTGAGGAAATGGATGTGAATGAAATAAGTGTTTGAACGTACAATGGTGGGCCCAAAGAGGTGGAAGGGTGGGTAGGAAGAGTTACAAAGGATAAATCTCAAGACATCTGTACCTTAATGTGAGTAGAATGTGTTAATTGCATTGCACTGATACGCTAGAAGAATTTGAAGGGGGAAAAAAAAAAAAAGACTGTTTCTACAATAATCACACAAACCAAGATGATCTGCTGTCACTGATCATCTCTCTGTGAGGAGAGAGAGAGTGTTGGATAGCTTCCAGTGAGGTGTTTGTGTAGCATCGCCATTGGAACTGGGAGCCACGATGCTCCTCATCAAAGCTGACTGATTGATTCCCACACATTAGGATGGATCCTGCACAGAACAGTACTTGCAGTGGGAGCAGAGGCAGCTACTTTCCTAAATGATAGGATTAGCAGGAAAAATAGACTTTCTTTAATAAAACAATAGTTGCAGAAGACACACCAAAATCTTACGTATAAAATACTACCCGTCTGGAAAGTTCAGGTCATCTGGAAGGGGAAAGAGGCTTCTGAAATTCCATGTCTGGTAGTGCCTTTGGCATCTGCTACCTTCAGTGACTTCAGTTCTTACTTAATATTAGGCAGTCAAGGGGCCAAATTCCACAGCAAGGCATTTGAGTGGGTTAACAATCCACTGTCTGAACGCATGCAGCTTGCTTACAGTTGGCCCTTTCAGTATTTTCTCAGAAATGCTAATAAAGGTTGGGCTGGGTCCTCACTTTGATAGTAAAAGGTGTTGCATTACCAGCTGGCTGTGGGCACATGCAAAAGTGGGATTTGGTATTCACTCCCTTCTCTTCTGTTGCCCAAACTTCTACCAGCGTATTGGGTAAAGTGCAGTGTGACATAGATGACAGCTTCTATACTGGAGCTCACAGTGTGTCATGTAAAACAGGCATAAAAAGACGCAACCCTTTTATGTTGCTAGTGATGAGGACAAGGGGCTACACATTTCAGCATTTATGGAAGGCCTAGCAAGGTCTTTGTGAAAGATTTTGTTTGCTTAATGGCTGAGCTCTTCAGAAGAGGATGAACATCATCTAAGTGGTTCTTGTCATGTCTTTTTTAGCATTTTGCTCAATGTGTAAATTAACGTTTGGCACTGAGAAGGGCTGTTTTGAAGAGGGGGTAGATCTTAACCTAAGGGTTTTTACACTGGGAGTGATGTGGCAAGTAGGTATATGGGATGCTCTGTTCAGTGTCTGGAAATTGGAGGACAGACCTGTGCTTGGTTGCCATGCTGTGTAATGCAGGAAATCTGTGGCCTTGCAAAATAAACAAACAATTACATGTGTTTACCTCAGCAGTAGTACTAATTATTGTTCATGGAAAGCAACTAGAAAAACCTAATTGTGGCTATGTTGATTTTGAGTTCATCCTCTGCTCAGTACTTCTACAGCTGTAATTTTTATTATTTATGGAAGATGCATTTCACAGTGATGTGGTAGGATATTCTAAGGATGTTGCTTCTTTGCTTTGCAAGTTGGTGTGATGAGGAAAGCTATCCTGCTTCAGGAAGGCTTTTCTATCAAATAGAGTCTTTTTGACTAACAGTTCTGATCAGCACTTTTTTCCCCTACTCACAATCTTGAGCAGAGCAGGAGTTTGGATTATTTTCCAGTTCCAAGTCTATAATTTCCTTTGCTCTTTGGGTTTGAATTTAAATAGCGATTAAATGTAAGTGCAATATTTGTAACATTCTAGGTTATATTAAACATATGGAGGTAAATGGAATTGCCATTGAACTTTAAGCAAAGCTTGATTTTTGGTACTTCTGTGGTGTGAAGTATGTTCTTGTTCTGAGGTTACCAAGTACACTGAGGCTAAAGCATAAAGTGTTTTAATGGCGTAAAGTTTGAATGATGTATTTCCTAGGAAGAAAGGGCTGAAAACAAACATTTGTGAATATGCTGCAAACTGATTTTTCCTTTTTAAGATTGAAAGTCTCGTGTAAAGCCCGTACGGATCTTGCCTTTTTCCTCTGTCTGCTTGAGTGGCTTTGGGTGAGGCCCATTGCAGGGCCGCGTCCCTACCGTCGGCGGGGATCGCTCCTCTTGTGTGCTGACAGAGCTACACAAATGCAGGGAGGAAAATTAAAACCTGAAGGAACATCAGGTAACTTGTAATGGTTGTGTTATATGTCACTTGTGTGGGGCATACTTACCTGTGGGAGGAAATGTGTAGTGATTATCATGTCTACTCTTCAGGGTGTGAGAGCATGTTTTTGTAGCTAACCTGCAGTCCTTGTGAGAAATGTAAAATAATGAGGTGACTGACAGTTAAATGCTCCTTTTTTTCACTGCATCATTTCTTGGGGAATGTGAAAAGACCAGGAATTGTATAATAAAAAATACTTTGAGGAAGAGGTGATGCCAGAAGGTGAAGAAATGTATCTGTTCAGTCTGGAGACAATCCTACCTACCATTCCTTCCTCCTAGATAATGTAATGCAAATACAAACAAGTAATCAGAAATATTTTGTGTCAAGCTGCAGAATACTTTAATGTAAAATAAATAAGCACTGAAAACCAGCTGCTTCCAGTGTACTCTTTATGTTGCTCCTGAATGTGCTTTTTTTTCTTTATAAGTTTTTTTCTTGAATAAGCTGTATTTCACTGAGAATTACTTTTATTTGCCTCTAGTAAGCACCAGTAATTCAAAATTTAGATTATAAACATCTAAGTAGCAGCTTTATACACTTTGAGAAAGGCAGAGACAAAGGTTTTAATGCTAATTTGAAATGGTGGCAATTAGATAATTGATTTGATAAATCAGCTGTATTTAACAGAAGAAAGTCCTTGGTTTTAAGGAAATGTCTCTGAATAATTTCACAATTAAAATTAAACAACCGATTCCTGTTACTCAGTGTCTGATTCTATCCTGAGACTTTTGCAAATACTTTGGGGGAGTACATATGGTTTATTAAACTTATCTTTAGTTACAAGAGCCTGGAGCAATATTCTGGTCTGTAGAATAGAAGAAATATTCTAGTTTATAGTTTAATGATTTTCTTTTATTTTAATGTTTGCATTTTTCACTCTGAATTCTTAGAACGCTCCTTCTTAACTTTGTGCCATGATAAACAAGGGGAATGGATTTCTTCACCAAAGATGCTGATGACATGGTGGTGCTGTTTGTGTCTCTGAGTGCCTAGGATGGAATACGTTACTACCGTGCAGTTTAATGTAAGATTCTGTAATTCATTGGTATGCAGCTATGAAGAATGGATTGACTTGAATACAGGTGTTAGTTATGTCTTTTTAATGTTCCATCTTGTGTTACAAAGGATGGAATAGAAATAAAAGAAGGAAGTTATCAGTTTAATGGAAAAGAAAATGAGTGTGACACTGAAGCCAGGCTGGACAGTTCTCTGTGGCCAAAAAGATCAGAGTTTAATTGTGGATGAATTTTGAAACATTTCTCCTGATTTTGAGAAAGACTTCACTGTGTGCTAATACAGGGCCATCTTATTTTTTTAAGAGTTTTTTTGTGAAAAACTGAGCACTTCCATTTTGAAACGTTGGCATTGTTGAAATTGCTCCAACACAATGTTTTTTGTAATTTAGGAAATATTTGGGCACTTCTGAGATTTCTCCTTTTTTCTTTTCTTTTCTCCCCCCCCCCCCGACTACTTTGTCAAACTTAAGCTGCAAACATTTCTGTTCCTTCTGGAAATAATTTTTTATTTCCCAACAGATTTTGACAGATATAGCACTGCTGAATATCCACATATGCTGTGGAAAGGAGAAATAATCATAGAATCATTGAATACCCCTTGGAAGGGACCTCAAGGATCATCTGGTCCAACTTTTCTTGGCAAAAGCAGTGTGTAATATAGTCACCATCTTACTTTCTCGGAATTATCCTGATAGAAGCAAGTGAGCTGTCACCCAGAAACTAGGAGGTACCACATTTAAGACATGAGAGATGCAGTTTCACTGCTATATGAGATTGGCATGGGTACCTGAATGTGAACTCAGCCCGTTATGTGGTAGATGACAGTGGCATTCAGTGAAGAAAACAACACACATTTGTTTTGGTGCCATCCTGCTGTGTGTCTTCATCAGAGAGAGTGTGTGTGTGTGTATTAGTCTTACGGGAGTGTCCTCAAAATGCATTTAAAGGCTTAATGTAGACTTGAGATGCTTGCCTGCTTGCAGGTGAAAGCTGCATACCAAGTTGCTGAGGTCTGCCCTTGCTTCCTTAGTCTTCAGATCAAAGGACTGACATTGAACCAAGTAAATTTGGTGACTCTGAAAGTTTTTGTAGCAGCCTGTTGGAGAAGTGTTGTAGCTTCTCTAACTTACTGTTGTGGAATGCCTTGCAGGCATTGGTGATAGTTGTACTGGGTTAACTGGGTGATGTGAAAGTTATTAAGGTCCCAGTTTTGGTGCAGAAAAGACAATGAACCACCCAATATACCTGTCTGTATTTCAGTTTGGGATCAGGGAGCTTTTCTTCCTGTTTATCCTATTAAGCTTTTGGGATGCCTGCAGAGCCTTCCTGTTGAGGCTTCAGGTCTTCATTATCTGAACGTTTTTGCTGCATGGAACAGAGAGAGGGAAAAGATAAATGAAGTTCTAAGGAAAACCCCAAATAACTGCTTTTCCCCATAAATTTGTTTGGGCCATATTGCAAGAGCTTCCTGACTCACTTAATGAGTGTGCTGATGTCAACAAGATCAATTTGTGGAAGGGGAGCAAAAAATCTCTACAGCAGAGGCAGCACAGAAAGGGGAAGAGGCTCAGGAGTATGCTGCTTTGTGTGCTCAGGCTGGGGGTTATTTGTGTGGCAGGGTGGACCAGGCAGCTGACAGCTTCTTTGATAGTAACAACTTAAATGAAAATTACTTAGTACTGCTGTGATATTTGGAGGGAGAAGCATAGCTTATAGGGTGTTTAAAATAAAATCCCATGGTTGCACAGCCTTCCAGGAAGGAACTGGGATTGTCTGGGGTCCTGTAATGTAGTTATAAGTGCTCTGTGCTCCTGGAGAGACACGGGGCAAGGCAGTAGTGTAGTTGTGGAGGATGGGAAGATAATGTTATGTGGGGGGTGGTTTTTATATGCGCTTCCATTTGACAGGGCTATGCTAGAGAGTCTTCCTTTTCCCAGGCTCAGTGTAAGCACTTGCTATACTTCAGAGAGACTTTCTAGTTGTGCTGTAGGACTCTTTCCACACAGTCCTAGCTAGCATTGGTAATAATTGCATTTTCCTTACACCTCAGAAAGTCTCTTAGATTGACCAAGTACTCTTGAACTATATAAATGCTCTTACAGATGGGAAATGCTGACACTGTTGCTCTGTCAATCCTTGTGCTTTGTCTTCAGCAGCTGTGCTTAACAGTGGTTCCAGATTTTGGTCTTTGTCCTGGGGCTGCTGTTCAGAGTGTTCACTACCTGTACCTGAGTCCTCCTCATTTCAGCTATCCAGAATAACCCCTTTCTTGCTTGTGAAGAGCCTGTCTTGAACAGAGCAAATACCCCGTCTTGGCTGACAGTTACCTTGGTGCACTTACCAGGGCTCTCTTTAGACCAGATTCATCAGGGAGATGAAATCTGTGTTGGACACTATGATCTGGAACATAATTATATACCAGGGAGTTTTAGTGGCTTGCTCAACCTGCTTCCAGAGCCACGGTAAATATCCAGAGCTTGTTCAGGTATGTGACAATAATTTGATGCCCAGGATGTGGAAAAGGTATTTATTGCCGTTACCTTCTGTGGATATTTTTGGTTGCGTTCTTGCATTTTAATATTAAGTGGTTGAATTTTAATCTATTTTAAAAATAATTACCTTTGAACAACCATTATCCAGTGAATTTTAGGTCTGGGGCAGTTTTCATATCGCTGAGTTTAAAATCATTAAAAGAGATGAGTGAGAAATTCTATATCTGCTCTTGCTATACGTGAACTGTACATATGACCTTAAATGCATTTCAAATATTGAAACAGATGTATATAAAAATTAACTTTAATTTATAAGCTTAATGAATGTTCTGGAGAAGATATACTGGGTTAATTGATAGCTGCCATTTTTTTCTCAGTGGCAACCTGACTTTTTCCTTTCTTTCTTTTTTAAATAAGAAGTGCAGTTCCTGTAGCAGTATCGCCCTAATTCTATGTTATTCCACACACCTCTGAAATGTGATGGGTGGAAGGAAAATCCCCTTGTTCCTCCTGCCAAATCCCAACCCCTTCATATTGGAAAGGAGTGGAGTTTTGCCTGCAATGGTCTAAGTACCTGCTAAAGGTAATTGGTAGCTCATGAATTCAAGATTGAGCCCAAACACATAATTTTGCCATTGCTTGTTCTGTAGTAGCAGGTATGCTTAAATATTGAAGGCATGTTAGTATTTGTTTATAATCTCTAGTGGTATTATGTGGCTACAACCATGGCATGGAATTGAGTATATAGTTTTCTAGAAAGTATTGTTAACTTATGTGATGTGATAATTTAAATTTATTATGCAGTCACTGTATTCTATTAGACTCATTATATTGATAATTAGGGACGGTAACTCATGCTGATTTTTATGCATGTGTAAGTTTAAAATACTAATTGTAATTGAAGACCAAATAAACGTTTCTTTCAGAAGCCTGCAGAAATGCAGGTGGTTAGGATAAAAAGTGAGAACTGCAGAGAGGTGATTAGGAAGAACCCACGTATTTAGTTTCCTTTTGGTAAATTGAAACAAGCTAGTAAACTGCAGAGGTAAGAGGGGAATGAAACAACCTTTCAGTATCTGTATTTTGGGAAGGCACATGCATGAGATTATTCATCCTTTCACAACTGAAAAAGCAACATACAAACTGGGGGATGGAATTGAAAAAACCTAAAAAACCAAACCACCGACTTTTTTCTTGTCTGTGTTGCCTTATGGAACAAAGACGGACCTTTACATCTTTTTTCTGTACTCTCCCAGCTTTACTTCCTAAATCAGAAAAATTCAGCTCCCCTCATCATCTGCCACCTTTCTTCTTATCTGCCAAGCCCTGACTGGTGGCGGAAGGAAAGGGATTATAAATTCCATACCTACCTGTTACTGTCCGTGGAGGAAACTCTGCTCCGGGGCGTTTTGCTTTTGATAAGCAGTTGTGTTCCGCAGAGCATTCTGCTACACGTACACACAGGCCACAGGTTTTGGTTCTGGGTGCCCCGAAGTGGTTTGCCTCTGCACAGTAAGTATCCACCTAGAAAGGCATTCTGTGTGCATTCTGTGGTAGAGTTGCTGAGTACTCAGTTTTGGGTTTTGAGGGAAATCAGAAATTCTGTTACTGCTTTTTAAAAAATAAATAAATCTCCAGCCAGTGTCTGTGCTCACCTACTGCTGACCCTTCTGACTGTTTGTTTTGTTCTTTTCTGTTGCTCCACAGATGAGTGCTTTATTGGTGCCATTCTGTGAGGGTTACTGCTGTTGTTTCTCTGTCCTGGAACCACTGAACCACTTCATCCTGTAAAATCTCAAAGCCTTCTTTTCTTGTGAATGCTGATTGTTCCAATTTATTTATTTTTGATGCTCTGTAGGGCAGGTGTGGCTTAGGAACAGGACACTTAGACACGTGTAACAGTATGATATACTGTACTTGTATGGTTCAGGCTTCTGTTAGTTCTTTAACCCTGTAAACACAGAAGGTGCCTTTCTCATCTTCACTGCATGTGTGATGTTTGTCTTTCAAACTGAAGGACTGATGCCAGGTTTCAGGGTCAAGGAGACTCTGATCTGCATATATTGGCTCCATTCTTTACTGACGTCTAGCATCTTTTTCCAAATTTTTCACTCTCTTCCTTCTAGAGAAAACAAAGAAGAGTATAGCAAGAAGTAAAGATGAAGAAATCTGAAGTTAAATCAAGGAAGGATGGGAGTTTGTGAAAGACAAAGGACTCTGCTTTTTTTAATGAGCTCTTTTGCAGAAGGTCTTGGTTGGGGTTTTTGAATGTCAGAAGCTGAGTGAAGTTACCTGCCTGAATAGAAACCATGTTATTTGCTTGCTAGTCTGAGACATCTCTAATTCAGGAGTAAGAATAAAGGCCACCAAGTCTCCTAACTCACTTTGAGGTTGGATGCTGGGGTTATTGACGCAATCTGCCTGAGTGAGATTCAGAGCTCTTAACAGATGCCAGAAGTATCCTCAGTACACTGCCCTTAAAGTCCTTATCTAATTTATCTTCAAAACGCCTCTTGTCCATATTACTAAACATGTCCTTGTATTGGATCATTTCTGTAGGTTATTGTATCTGTCTTTTCAAGCTGTCTGAATTCCTCTTGAATTTCCCTCCACTGCAGGGGACCTGCCATGGTGCTAATTTTTTTTGTATTTCATTTTATGTAGCTCGTACTCCTTAAGAGCAGTATTAATGATCTGGATGTAGATTACTCCCCTCCATATTTTCGCTTTGAAGCAGAACTTTACATATCTGAGACTTGAAATTTTTTGCTTGGCTTTGCTGCTCAGGATGCTGAGAACCGAATGCTCAATTCAAAGGGCAAAGTTCAAAGCACTGTTTCTCAACTACTGACTGTGTATGCTGAAGCACTCCTGGTGAAGAAGTAAGCAGTCTACTTCTCAGGTATGACATATCCTCTTCCTGTCCCTCCAAGAATATAGTGGACTTTCTTTTAAGGTCAGTTTTAAAGCCATGCTGTTTGGAGTCCTAGGATTTGTGAAAGGTTGGGCTGGTGGCCCATCCCTCATAAACAACCATTGTTTGGTTGCTTGTGTAGCAGAACTGCCTTTTTTCTTTCTTTTTTTTTTTTTTTTTCCCTTCCCCTTTCCCCTCCCAGAGGTTCCACAGCAGAACAGATACCTTCTCAAGATCATAAAGGCCTTCCCTTCTGGGTACCCTTTGGTTGCTTTCTACCTTGTTGTCACGGGTAGGTGGCTTAGTAGAACAGACTTCTTAATAATAGCTTCTCTGGCAGGCAGTCTGCAACTAATTTTGGGGCTGTTTTTGTGGACCTCCTGTACTAACTTTTACACTGATTTACTTACCATGAGCCCATTGCAGCTTCCCACCTTTGAAACTCTGGAATTAAGCAATCACACATCTTGCATGATGTCATTTTTTAGAATCCAGTAGTCAGGGCTAATGACGAGCACTCAAGAAAGCAAGGTGGTTAGTTTGGTTTCAGGTTTTTTTCTGACTTTTTACTAAGAGCAAAACATAAGCGTGAAGACTGTTACCAGAAGGTTTCACGTTTGTATTTGGGTAGATACAAATCTGATTTGGATTCCTTTCCAAGACAGACTTCTATTTCATAAGCATCTGAAATGGCAAATTGGCTGTCCCCCATTTTAAAACGATGCACCAAGTTGAACTGCTGTGTTGTATATTTTTTCTCCAGAGTCTTGCAGCATGGCAAAGGAGATCTGCTTTCTCTGTTGGTATCTTTGCTGTGCAGTGGAGTATCGTATGTTGTTGACGGTTAGGTAGGTGAAGCTGAAGTCTCACAGTCCTCCTGTCTCCTTGCTCTCTACTAGTTGATGCTTTAGTATCATGGCTGTGCAGTAGGATGTGGAAGAGGATTCTTGCAAACAAAACAGCTAGTAAGTAATCATGTCCTAAGCAGTATGGGTTTACCTGAGAAGAACAACATGCTGCTACTTCTAGTTGAGTGTGTGTGTTGGACAGAGCAGGAGCTTGCCTGTGTGGTATCTCACAGAATGTCATGTGCTGGCTGATGCTGAGACACATGCACTGTTTGGTGTCTCCAGTGACATAGGTGGTTGCTGGGCTGTGCATCCCAGAGAAAAACACAACTGTGATACTGCTCTGTTTGTTACACTTTAACTGTCATATATCCATAGATACACTGAGTTTTCTTTACTTTGAGAGGGGAAAGCTAGTGATTTGGGGGATGACAAGTCCCCTACTTTTTGCATAATCAGCATAAGATACTTTTCCACAAGAGTCGATATTTAGAAAATGCTGAGCTCTTTCAGCCTCTGAAAACTGATGGTCTTTTGTGGTGTCTCCTTTTGGTACTGACTGCTTTTTAAAATTGATGTATATGGTTTAGTTAGACAAAGCTGATTGATTGTTATGTGGAAAACCTGGAGCACTTATACTGACTAAATTGAGCTGGGCAGCTCTTCCTACCTGACAGCCTGGGGGGGAGAAGACACGGTAGCAAAGAGGTAGATCTGTGTAGCAGCAGCTGCATCCTCCCTTCTTGGATGCTGTTTCTGGAGATGACACAGGGAAGAGCACAGAGCTGTTTCTGTCTTGTAGCACAGATTTGAGAACATGGCATTTCTAGCGATTTGATAGACTTGTTAATATAGTAGGAACTGGTTTAGCCATAATTTTGTTTCTATTGCTTAGGATGTGTTGTAATATGAAAGACATCCAGTAAAATGACATGATGTTACGAGAATGGCTTGAATAACATATTGGCTGGCCTGGGGAGATGCAGAATTTAGCCGATATCTTGGTTGGAGGAGAACAGAGAAAAGCCTGTGTGTTTGCCTGCCACAAAAATGTAGTAATAATGAGATATGTTGCTAAGTGTGTGTTTGTCAGTTGTGTTCAAGTGCTTAGATAACCACAGTGATGGTCACAGTTTGAGGAGTTAGATAAACAGCATAGTGGCTTGGTGTTTTAATGTTTGTTCAGGTCTTGAATTTGAGGATTGATTGTGGGCATTTCCTGAGAAGGAACAAGTTCCTACACGTTTTGTGATCTGCGAGTCTCATGCTGAGTGAGTGTGGTGGCTGGTTTTTATCAGTTCCAGTTTTGAGGGAGCAGCTTACACAGAGGTCTTCTGATGAGGAGTAAAGATTTTAAGTTAAATATAGTATTTTCCT
>NW_010286303.1:14055-28302 GCF_000700745.2 Antrostomus carolinensis
GATACTAGTCTGAACTGGATATAGGAAAATGAAAACAGTGCTCCTTGTTTCCTGATCATGGGTTACCAGCACTGCACTGCACTGGGTAGCAAGCTGTGAGTGCAAGGGGTCATTGGGGATTAAGTCTTCCTTTTTGGCATGTATCCAGCGTTCCCAAACAACTGAACATGCTGAAGATGACTTCTAAAAATCACCAACGCCTCACCAGTAGATAGGGATTTCCTCGTTGTTTCTGACTTCCGTGGTTTCCTCTGTGCACCCTGCTTTAAAGTTAGTTGATCTGGATGGAGAATTGAGAGTCTTGCATTTTTCTTTGCCATTTCCCATTGCTTCAGCTGACTATAGGTGAACAGATAAAGTATTGCCTCTAAGAGACAGCTGATGCTTTTCTGTGTACATATGGATCACAGAGGAAATGAATCTGTTTATTAAATACAGTGTGGAAGTGGAATTTGCATGCTTTTGTCTTTATGTAACTGTAAACCAGCATTACTGGTGCAGATACTGTCTAGCAGGGTGAGGGAAATAGGAAAGTCCTTTGCAAAGCAGATTGGAGTAAGATCCAAACTACTTTTGTCTACACAGTGCTAATAGGTCTGGGGTTTTGTAAGATTTATGTTACTTGTTTTGCCATCTGATCTCCTTCATGGCTATTTCATTTGGTGTAATAGATCTTGAACTTTTACTTCAACAGTAATATTGTAAAAGAGAAAAGAATAAAATACCAGCTCTGTGGTGGTGTTGGGTGTTGCGTTTGGGGGTTTGCTTGGTTTTTTGAAAGCTCTGCCACCTTCCCCTTTTTTGCAAAATCTTTCAACCAATCTTAAAACTAGTGAAGATCCTAATTCTCAGCTTTCCCGCATCCGGCCATGTCACTGTAGAAGTGAAAACGTTGTTCCAGATCTTGGTCTGATTCATGAGCGTTCACCTGGATGCAGGTGGGAGGAGGAAGGGAATACTTTATTATGAAAGAACATTTTAGCTCCTCCGTAATAAAATAAACATATCTCGCACTTAAGCAGGAAAAGTGTTGGTGGGTAACAATGGAAGAATTATAGTTAATTTAATTGACTGTAATAAACATTAATTTTGTCAGTGTGTCTTTTCCATTTAGAAGTGACTGCAAGGATTACATGGCTCAGCAAACCACGGAGGAGGAAAACCAACCTGGGGAGGTGGCACCAGTCCTGGGCTGGAGGCAGGGCTGGGTCTTCCCCTCCTTAGAGGAACTATTGTGAGATGCCAGGGAGGTGTGTGGGCAGGAAGGATTTGTGCACCTAGGACATAAAATTTGCACCTCTCAAAAGCAAAACCTTTGGATGATCCCTGACACTTTGGATTGCACATGGATGATTTCTCTTCTGAAAAGATCCTGATGAGATGGAGGCTCATAAATAAAACTATACATAAATATATAAAAACAAACATATACATGCAAGACGGATGTTTATGGTTCCTTTGTCTACATGTAAATATGTTACATATAGTTTGGGTTTTTTTGGGTAGGAAACTGAAGTCAAATTTCCCTTTCAAGAAAGTGAAATCACAGAATTAAAAAAGTTTTGCTCCAGAAGAGTAGATAAATATTTTCTGATTGACGTTTTTTTAAAAAACCCAGATGTTTACAGTAACTATACTTTTGCCGTTGTTTATCACACAAATCGTGCTGCTGAGTTTTGATAACTATCTCCTCTCGGTTGTGCAGGAGAAAATCTTAAATGGTTCAAATACATGGGCAGGTGAGGTGAACCACAAATATTTATCACAGCAGCCAAGTATTTTGACTTCTAAGCTTAGCATTGTGTCTTTAATTTCACAGCAGTGTCTCTGAGACCAAGGTTTGTTAAGTGCTCCAAGGACTTACTATTTTTATTAGTTGCTGTATTTATTTCTTGCTGTCTTTTGAATTTCTATTTTTATATTTTGTTGTTGTTGATTTTTTCTTTTTTATTTTCTAATTCTAAAGTTTATCTGGTTAGAGCTTTTGATGTGGCAGATGCTGAAAATCTTTACATCATCTGACTATAGGAGGACTTAATGACTCTCTTACATGTTCTTGTAGCTCCATGAATTTGGCAGTAATTCATTGGCTTTTTGACATTGATAACCAGAGGCTGCTGTAAGATGTGTATTAGTAGTACTTGAACCTGGCTTGGAAAAAGAAGAAAAACAACCAAAACCAAATGAAAAGTCACACCCTGCAGAAGATGGCGAGTATGAGAGAGAAGTTGTACAGCACATCAGTGCTATGAAGACCAGCAGACTATCATATATAGTGAGTAAAGCTCCAGAGACTGGCAGAGTAGGCAAGGGTGCGCTGAAGGCAGTGATGCACAGTTTCTAGGGGTTTGATGGGTTCTCAGAGGAGTGCAGAAATGGCTGTGAGTGAGAGGTCTGCAAGGGGGAGCCGCCTCTCTCTCTTCCTGCGTTTTTCCTCTAATCTGTGAAGTGATGGGATTACGCTTCCATTGTGTGTGCTTGAACCAGGAGACTATGCCAAAAATGGCCTTAGGAGGGTGAGGAGAGATGGAGACCCTAGACTGTTAACAAGGTGCTGTTTCTGACTCCCTTACAAGAGTTTTAGCTGTTGGAGTAGTACTTTATCTCTTTTTTAATGATCTGGGTTTATATTTGATTTTGTATTGAATAACAAAAACGTGGTGCTGCCAGATTGTCTTTGCAGAAAGAGAGAAACTGGAAGAAGAAAGAGTGATGAATAAAATGTAAGCAGAGGTTGGACAGAGATGGTAGAAGGAATGCGCTTTCCTGCAGTTAGCAACCTTCCTCTCTTCCTGTTTTGTTTTTATTTATTGTTCACACCTCACATATCCTCTCTGTTCTTTATAAACTTAAAGAATTGAACTAAATGGAATCTTTGAGGCTGGGGTAAAGGATTTCATTTGCTAGCAAGAACAGATTAGCTACCTCTTCTAAAACAGAGCTGGATTAAAAGATTCATGAATGATAGCTTTTCGCCCAGAAAGTAGTGTTGTGAAGTCACTGAGGATCAAAGCGAGTGCTGATGAGCAGCTTGTCACTTAATGAGTGCCTCTTGCCGCATCCTCATGCTCTTTCAGTTTGCTTACCTGCATTTGTGTTTCTTAGACGAGGGGCAGTCTGTGATGTGGTGATTTTTCTCCAGAGGTGCTTGTGTGGCTGTGTATAGTACTACTGTAGTGCCAGTGATGGGGTAGCTGGAAAGGAGTGTGCCTGTGATATTAGGTTAATTTTAAGTTACTTACTGAAGCTGCTTATTCTTAAATCATCTATAGAAACCACTGCCCATAAAAGAAGCCATGTCAGAAATCACAGGCTGTGGATGTACTGTAGTTTCTCTTTCTACGAATCAAAACCATATTGTGGTCTGGCCTAAGGCCGCCTTGTGGAGTCTGACGCTGCCATGAAGACGGCTCCTATTTATTTTCTCTTCTGCCTTCACCCTCACCCCACACCCACACACTCCCGCCTTCTGTCAGGAGTGTGAGTGGTGACTGAGGTCTTCTCCACCGTGAGGCAGGGCAGTGTTTCTAGGTCACTATGCTGTTCTTGAGCAGCTCATACATTCATAGGTGTGTGGTTTTTGGTTTGGGGTTTCTTCTTCTCTTCTTTTATATCTGGAGAGGTTTGCCTGCAAGATGAAATATTAAAGTGCTTGCAAGGGTAATTTAAAACTGTCTGATTCTAGCCAGGTTTTTATATCAACTCCAGCTCTGCCCCTCCTCAATCCATGCCACTTCTTTCACATGAACACTAACATCCCAAGACCAAAAGAAGTTTTTATATTGTCTCGTAGGTCATGCTAAAGGTAAATGTTGCCCCCGGTATGAGAGGGCTGGAGTGACAGTTGCATTACTTTGACCATGTTTACTGCCCAGATGGGAACAGGGTTTTGGTTTGATTCTGTTTGCTGCTCCCCACCCTTGGCCACTCTTGCATTGGTCTGTCTTTAATCCTTCTGTGCCTCAGATTGTGCCTTATTCTGCACAGGACTGAATGAAGTCTTCTGGATCAGCAAAGTGCACAGGCAGTTGGGTCTCATATTCCTGGTCATAAGTGTTCTGGCTTCTGTTTTGAAACATACTCTGATATGACCTCCCATTAAGAATACAAAGTGTTACTAATTTTCTGTGATGTTTACAAATCTTATTCAGATTTCCTGTCTAAATCTGGGCTAGTTCTTCTCGTCTTTCTTTTTATAGTTTTCCTCTTTCCTATTTCAGTGTCAAGCTTACCACATTTTGCACTCTTCTTTCTTGCATATGAAACTCAAGGAGGAACATTTAACTTGACCTGCTCTGATCTTTAAGAGTGTGCTATGTGGGAATAAAACCCTTTTCAAATTAACTTTGACATCTGTCATTCTTGTAAGTATACTGCATTGAATGGTGGCACTAGGTATATGTGAGAGATAGTTACATGTACAGTTGTGGACTTCAGGTGTGTTTGTGTTTTTTATTCAGAATAAAACTTTGGCCACTGATTAATTTAAGGCATTTTAATTTTCTTGAAACCCAGGGACTCCAGTGTATCATGCAGTTTCAGTAAGTGTACTGTCAACTCGGAGGATCCCCACAGCACCTCACCTGAGGCTGAACAATTCCTTTTGAGACTATTTCTGTGAGACTATTTAGAATCATAGAATCATTTAGGTTGGAAAAGATCTTTAAGATCATCGAGTCCAACTGTAAACCTCACACTGCCAAGTCCACCACTAAACCATGTCCCTAAGCACCACATCTACATGGCTTTTAAATACCTCCAGGGATGGTGACTCCACCAGCTCCCTAGGCAGCCTGTTCCAATGCTTGACAAGCCTTTTGGTGAAGAAAGTTTTCCTGATACCCAATCTAACCTCCTCTGGTGCAACTTGAGGCCGTTTCCTCTTGTCCTCTCACTTGTTAGTTGTGAGAAGAGACCAACACCCACCTCACTACACCCTCCTTTCAGGTAGGTGTAGAGAGTGATAAGGTCTCCCCTAAGCCTCCTTTTCTCCAGACTAAACAATCCCAGTTCCCTCAGCTGCTCCTCGTAAGACTTGTGCTCCAGACCCTTCACCAGCTTCATTGCCCTTCTCTGGACACGCTCCAGCACCTCCATGTCCTTCTTGTAGTGAGAGGCCCAAACCTGAACATAGCACTTGAGGTGCAGCCTCACCAGTGCTAAGTACAGGGGGAGGATCTCTGCCCTACTCCTGCTGGCCACAACATTTCTGACACAAGCCAGGATGCTGTTGGCCTTCTTGGCCACCTGGGCTCACTGCTGGCTCATGTTCAGCCGGCTGTTGACCAACACCCCCAGGTCCTTTTCCCCCAGACAGCTCTCCAGCCGCTCCTCCCCAAGCCTGTAGTGTTGCGTGGGGTTGTTGTGACCAAAGTGCAGGTCCCGGCACTTGGCCTGGCTGAACCTCATACAATTGGTCTTGGCCCATCGGTCCAGCCTGTCCAGATCCCTTTGCAGGGCCTTCCTACCCTCGAGCAGATCAACACTCCCACCCAGCTTGGTGTCATCTGCAAACTTAGTGAGTGTGCACTCGATCCCCCCATACAGATCATTGATAAAGATATTGGTATTAGATAGAGCTGACCCCATTACTGAGCCCTTTTCTTTCTGTTAAGATCTCTGCACAGAAGTAGTGGTTGGTTGTTGGTTCCCTGTCTGCATTCAACTAATTTCTTCCGATTTTTACATTTCAGTTGTTTAAAATCCTTGTCTCTGGAACTTTCTTGGCAGTGATAGTCCATATGGTGTAGGATAGCTTTTTGTGCATGTCTTGCCTTTGTTTTGTTTACATAGTTTTTGTTCTTTAGCAAATGTTTCTCAAGTTACTTGTAAATGTGCCTTTTCTCCAGAAACTTTGTATACTGTGTAAGAATTAATTATTTTTGTTCCCAGCTGCAAACATCCTGCTGGTTCAACAGCTACTGCTTTATTTTTTCTGTCACTGTTGTGGGTGTGAGCTCCCAACCTGTTGTGTCATAGTTGTGAGTTGGGTCTAGTTGGCTAGTGGTCTTTCAACACACGGCTTTCCTATCACATACAATGATAGTATATTTAATGATAAAACATGCAGTCCAGTCCATGTAGGTCTTTCAGATTTTTTTTTTTTTTTTCTTTTTTTAGGATTCCAGCTAACAACATAGTTTGGAAAAATCTGGTTGTTAGCTGTCTATTCAGAAAGAGTCATAAGATCAAAGAGTCTTTTGCTGTGTGTTTAATTATAGTACCATATGGTCAAATAAAAGTTGCTTTTTCAGTGCAGTGGATAGTTGGGACCCAGTGTGACCGACAGTTGCTTTCAGACTGTGGAAATCACTTGAAAGAATGTATTAATAAGGAGAGAACAGTATTAATTTTCATGTGTATATACTATGCTAAAAGGGTTTCTGGAAATTTTCCAAACAAAAATAAAATAGAAATCTCAAGATTTTCACAAAAGTCTGCATTACTCTCCTCATTTCTCCTACCAGAAGCTAGATTTGGATGCAGTAGCAAATGTTCAGCATAAGGATCAGGGAAGTGTCTGGAGCTCCTGCTGCTTCAGGCTTTGCTCAAGACCAGCTCATGTGTGATCAGGACACGAGCTACGTCTTTGAAACTGGACTCTGGCTAATCATTGCCTGGCACATATAAGAAGTTTGTAAGCAGCAGTGGAGCAGGCAAGAGTTGGCATGGGAAGATAAAGTATTCTTGTGTGTGTTGTCCTGGGTGTCCCTCCCTCCCTTCCCAACTCTTGGTCAAGCCCAAAACTCACTTTCAGCTCTGTCCCAGACCCATGATTTTGAGGTGGGACTGGCTTTTTAAATAGGGGGTGATTTGTGCTTAATATGGATGTACACATTTTTATTGATTGTGTCTTCTCATGGTTTGTGCTCATCTATTTCTTAGAAAGTCTTCTACTTCAGATTTTAAGATCTGATATCACTAAAGTTTGCAGCCTGGGGCTGTAGAGGGGAGAGGATTATGTCCTGTCTAAAATACTTAAAGTAGCAACTCTAATCTGGGGTAGAAAAGATAATCCTCAACAGGCTTGTAATAACTATATTAAAAAAACTGCAGTGGAGGAAGAAAGTGCTTCTGCTTTTCTTTAAAAATGTAGGACCATAAAACATTAGAAGATGGCTGGTGCATGCTAAATTACCCATTTTGCACTGATGTTGTGCAAATCCTGATCATGTCAGTGTGCTGGACTAGCACGTGCATGTCACAGTGAGCTATCAAGGCCCCTGCTCGTATCAGTATGGAAAATAAAATCTCACCCTATTACCAAACACAAGTCTGCATAATGTCTGTAGATGTAAATCTTCTGTTTCAGTGTAGTGTCCTTCTTGAGAGGATTAAGAAGGAAGTGTGGTGTTTTCTAGTAGAAAATATTCTCAGCTGAAGAGGTTAATTCTGAATACCTGCTTTGTGCTGAAGGTACAGTGCATCTATTCTCAGCTTCCTGTTGACATCTGGCTAAGTAGTAGTAAATCAGCCCAGTGTAATGCAAATATTGTAAAACAGTGTGTTTTGATGCCCTTGTTGTGGAATGCTGCAAGAGAATAAATGTTTTAACATCCTCTTTTAATATCCCTTTGAATATCCCCTTTCTATACGTTTTATGCAAAAATAATCTGGCTCTGAGTGAATGCATACCTGAGTAATACTAATACTTTGAATCCCATACTTGATTACCTGTGGAAAGAACAAACTTAGACTTTGGGACTAATGTGTATTCATTTTTCCCCCTACCTCCTGTTGTTTTCTTCATGCAACAATTGCAGCTAAAAGAGGCATGAAAACTTGGAAGCTGTCCATGGCTGTGTGCTATTACAAGCTTTACAGTCTCCTCTGTGCTATATGTATTTCCTGTAATTGGCAAGTTCTGTGGCTGAGAAATAAAACAGAGTTTTTGACTCTGTTGTATTTGCTAACAGCACAAGGTATGGCATTCAGATACAGCTCATGTGTTGCACTTTTAAACTGTTGGAATTTTGCATGCAATCCAAAAGGCTTTATATTTTTGTCTGGTTTGCTCCTAAACAAAGCGGGAAGGAAGAAGATGATGGAGAAGGTGATTCTCTATCCAATTTCCATTTCCTTCTGTCTTTAGAAGGTTTGTAATAATGTTGCTGTGTACATGCAAATGATGTTAATCAGGAGATTTTCCTATCAGCTTTGTCAACGTTTACATTCACTTTACACATTAAATTTGCATTTGAAAAGGGCTGTTATAATCAACATTTAAAGGATAACATAGTCAAATTTACATTTGATTGAGTAGAAATGTTAAGTAATTTTAGCTGAGCTGTTGCTAGGAAACAAGCCAATGTTTTTGTTTTGTTTTGTTTTTTTTAATCCATAATGTCTTTCTATTTAATTGTCAATTCATCTGGTAGTACAAGAACACCAACACTCAAGGAGTATAACTGATGTCTTTACTACATTCCTGGATGCATAGCTTTCCTACTTGTTGGAACTTAAGGTGAAGTTTTGGAGAAATATACTTGTAAGTGGTCTAACAGGCATCTATGGCTCCTTTTTGTGGGTAAAATCAGCTGTTTGATTTGTTTAAAAAACACATAGATTCTGGGTGTTTTTATGATAAGCTGTCTTTTTGGAAGTAAACTAACACATTTCCTTTTTTCATGGTCAATGTTTATAATGTTAGTCACCATTCACAGAACATCACGTCACGCAGCTGCCCAAGAGTTCAGCTGAGTTTTATGTATGACCCCTCAGGGTTTATGTAGTACACTGTTTTTGTCCTTATCCTGGATGATCATTTTGATAATTGCGTTATTTTCATTCAAGTGGGCAAAACGAATCGTAGCTGCAAAAGGAAATCTTCTGATTTCGGGTATGCTCTGGCTGCCGGTTGTGTATCTCTTGGAACTTGCAGGAGGACTCCACAGCTTGGCACTTGCAGCAGTGTTCATCTGGCAAAAATGCTAATTAAAGGGAAGAATAGTTCCTATTCATATCAGTCCCAAAGCATTTCAAGTGCATTATCTGTGTGGCGCATATAAATGTGGCTATCCCCTGAAACTTGTTACAAGGCAGTTGAAGGAATGTGGCTCCTTACAAGGCCAAATAGAGACTCTCTTGATGACCCACCCCGCCAACCAGACAGAATACCATTTTGCTGTAGATGTGCTGTCCTCCTCGCTTCATGTACCCTGAAGCTTTTTACAAGACTGTTGGTCAGAGACTGGTGGTACGGTGACTCTGGAGGCAAAGGCAGCAGTCCTTACTCACAGGTCAGTAGCTCACAAGCATCCCTGGGCGTACAGACTCGTGCAAACCCAGGAAGAGGGCTGGTCCAATATTCTCCATTTTTAATCCCTTCTGAAAGCAGCAATAATTCTTATCTTTCCTCCTTAATGATCAAGTGAAGGGGGCAGATGGGCTTCTACCTTGCGCACAGAACTAAAAGGATTCAAATCTCGGTGTGACACGTAAACCAGCGGCTTTCTGGCTGAGGCTGGGAGTGCTACTGGCTTTAGTCATATTCACAGTAGTTTTGGGGCTACTATTATTGTAACACTGCGTAAACAGTACAGGCATTCCAGATCCATGCTGCAGGAAAGACCGCGGATTCCTTATATTTTTATGGTCTCCCAGTGGTATGGGCTGCATTCCTCAGATTCTGAGTAATCTGTGCATGTGCAAAATATGTATTATAAAATCTGATCAGGCAGGGCCTGCTGTGGCAGTGGAACAGATGTGGGTTTCCTTCAGCTCTTAGCACCTGTTGCGTTCCCTGCTGGAAAATACTGATTAAAATAGCTTTTTCTCAGTACTTATTTTGTTTGTCTTAAAAAAAAAAAAAAAAGTTTAAGAAGTAATTGGCCTCCGTGGTGCAGCGTGGTTGGAAAGAGGGCTCAGGCAGCTAATTCTCATTTGCATACTCCTAATTTTCACATTTTGGTAGCTGTGGACATGCAGTTCTTCAGCGGCTTTCAGAGCCTCTGGCTCTGGGAAGAAAGGTGTACAAGCTGTGTAGCTTGAGTCCCACTACTGAGCAGCTGAGAGCTGTATTTGTGGAGGGAACATAGATTAGCTTGGTGAAAGAAAGTGGACAAAGAACAAAGAGAAGAGTATATCTGCACGTCAATGTAACAGAAAAGTTCTTGTTCATATAACAGGAGTAGGAAGAACAAACCCACCTGCTTACCTGTGGGGAATCCTAGTAACTTTAAATAACCATGAGAATTCAGATGCTCTACCCAGCTTTTTTAAATAACATGCTCAGGCTGAGTACAGAAACTAACTGAGCAAATTTGAAGAGAGCATTGAGAACTTTACTGTGGAGAGTGGGGAGTAGCGTGTGTGTGTGTGTGTGTGTGTGTGCACAGGTGGGAGCTTGTGTGTCTCAGTCCTTGTGTGTCTCTATCTCATGCCTCCTCTCTTCTCTTGCTTACTGTCAAGTGGTGCTACTGTATTTACTTTCTCCCTGTGCTTCCTGTAGAGTTGTTTTCATTGTGTTAAATTTCCAGGTGTTTGTATGTGCCTCCTTCATGAGAGTTTCCAGTGATGGTACTGTTGCTAGCTGTTGGCAGGTAGAAGTTTATGTGATTTTAGTAAGGCTAATTTCTTTGTGAGTATCCTTCCACAGAATTAATAAAAGCACAACAGCAGTGGACAGCAAAAGCAGACTCCTATACAATTGAAAAAATGACCTCGAGTCTTCAATGTTTACTGCAGTAGTCAGGTTTTTAAGAGTAATGACCTACTGGATTTATTGCTTCCCCCACATTGTTGAATGTGGGGGAAGCAAATACCTTTTTTTTTTTTTTTTTTTTTTTTTTTTAATGAGTATGCAATCTGTGTGTGTCTCATCAGTGTATTCCTTTGTGATAAGTCTATTTGCAGGAGGTAAGCATGATTGCGCAGCCCTGAAAGTGGATATTCATCCTTCTTGGTGATAGATTAATTAATTGTTAACAGCATTTAAATATATCATGGAACTGCATGCAACTTGAGATAGCATATTTTCTTTGAACGGCTACACCAGTAGAAACTACAGTCTAACATGAAAGTAAAAGGATTTCTAACCTTCTTTCCCATAAAATGTTGCAGCTTAATGGGTATAAACGCAGAGTCTGTTCTTTCTAACTGATGCAGCAACATCAATATTTCTGTTTGAAATAGAAATCTGCAAAATTCAGCTCCATGGGTGCTTCAGGGTTCACAGAAATAAAAGAAAAAACTTTAATCTCATTAAAGCCTGTTGTTGAGTCTTGGTCAGAGTTGACCTCTCCAAAGCTCTCATGTATATTTTAATACTACATGCAGGTTGTGTTTGACCAAAGTCTTCAATTTGGGGAAGAAGAGGAAGGCTGATTATTGAAGGCAAGTACATTGGCTCCATAATGATGATGAAGTTCCATGTGTGGATGAGATGAGAAGCAGAATTATATCGGTTCTAGTGATGTTCAGTTGACAGTTTTCAATAATCTGCTTGGACTTCTTGTGACTCTGCAGCTTCTTCCTCAGAAGGCAGCAGAAATTCTTGAAAATGGTTGATAATGTGTAAGTAGGTACTGAGAATAGGCTCGAAAAAGGAGGGAGGAGAGAAGGGGACGGAAGACACCTTTTTGTTCTGTCTTTCCTCTTTTTATGACATCACAAAATACTGTTCATTGAGTGTTTGCTGCGTTCAAACATTGATGTGTGTTTGGTTTTGGCTCTCTAAGATATTATTCAAAACTTAATTTTTCCAGCTTCATTCAAAAGTATATTTTGCTAACTTATGTTTTAATGCATAGATGTGTGTGTGTTATGACATAATGTTAAGTCAGCATCATTATATTTGTTTATTTATAGGACTTCTAATTATAATCTGAACTTCTTTTATTGGAGGAATGAAGAGCTTGGGCTGGTTGCTTAACTTGATTGTGCTAAATCATTACTTATGTCATTCTCTTGATGTATTGCCAAGAGAGTGATTTTGGTACCTTGGTATGAAAATGATTATTTTTATATACAGTTTCTATCTGAGGCTGTCTGAAGGCATACTGTAAAGGTGAAACACTCCTTAGTGTGTGTGTGTGTGTGTGTGCAAGGGAGACAGACTGTGTTTTCATACCCATGTAGCAGAAAAAGCAGCCTTTTCGGTTACCTGCTGTTTTGGGAGCTCGGGCTGCTTTCACACGCAGAAGGCTGCTGCCTCCTCCACCTGTGTGTCGCTGGAGAGGGACAGTTGCCTGTCCTTCTTACCTGGCTGATGTGCTTGAATTACACAGTTGGTCCTGATGTGTGAAAGGGTGGCAGAAATGTGAAATGTGAAGCTGAATGGGAAACCATAACACCCACTGAATGTATATCCCTACGAAGGCAACACACACGGTCCTGGGCTTGAGGGAGGGACTTGTGCTAAATGACTCCGTGGCTGGAGGCCCTGGTATGGTGACCTGTTAACGATGATGATCACTTGAGGAACATAGTCTAGAAGCTTGTTCCCTGTATATCCTTCTGGATTCTGGACGGCTGCTCCCTGTGTTTCTATGCATACTGTGACTTCAGTTCTGGATTACTGCTTTGGTCCATTCAAATGTCCAGTAACACACAAAACCAACTGATGGGTCAGCATTGCTGCTGCTCTTGTAGAGTAGGAACAATGAGAAGAGTTACAAAACTACGCAGGTGGGCTGGAGCGAAGTGAACTCTAAGGGATTCATCAGTGCTCTGACTTTGTGGCTACTTTTATTCAGCTCTTTCTGCACTTATCTGGGTTGTCATTGAGAAAGGCCACTGCAAACTGCACCTAGAACATCAAAGCCCCGCTTTTCAGTGTGGCCTCCAACAGCATATAAGCATTTTTTTGTTGGGAGTGACAGTGATGTTTTGGTTGGTTGTTTTTTTGAGGTTTTTTGTGTGGCTTTGTTTAATCGGCAGAATATTGCCAGTAGAAACCTGTTAAAAGAAAGGGAACTCTAAAAAGAAAACAAATTCCTAAATTTAAAAGCTAGGAGATCCCCCTGCTACTTGCTGTGGCTCCCTGGCTGCTGGGACTCTTGGTCCTATTGCAAATGCACAGTAAAGTAAGCGTGAGGCGCCCGCTGTAAACCACGTAGTGAGGCAGAGCTGGCTGGGCCCTCTCCGGGGTTGTAATGATGCTACTGAACAGTGAGACGCTTCTTCAAATTACTGTCGGGATCTGAAGCCTCGTCAGGCGCTTTCCCCCATTCTCTTCTCATTACTCTCCATAGTTTTCTTCTGACCCTCTGTGCCCAGTGGGTAGCATGGCAAGGCATGAGTCCAGCTGTGCTGGAAACAACATCTCAGTTGTGGCATCTTTATTCCTAGATGTGAAAAAATGGAAGTCCCCTTCAATCTGGGGAGGCGAAGAGTCTGCCTTCCTGCTTTGGTACCTGCCCGCTCGATCAGAGGGATGTTTTGGGCAGAAAGACAAGTATTTTGCATCTTTTAAATACAGTATAACACAAACCAGGTTGTCTTTGCAGCTCACATTATTTGGTCTGTACAGGTCATAACAGTGTTCTCTCCCTGGAGCACATGGTGCCAAAGCTGCCACTTGGCACTTCGTTAGCTGCATCTGAACTTTTGTTTTGGAGGTGGGGAAGGAGGTGAGGCATCTTGACAGCAAAAACATGCTTAAAACAGATAGCTTTATGAGGGAGGAAGCTTGCCTTGCAAAGTCTGCTCCTGACCTAAGTGGTCTGGCACCATGACTTGGCAGGGCACTGAATAAAAATGTCGTGACAGCAAACTGATGTTCTTGTGGCTGAGATCTTCACGTTTGGTTTGCTCTAGAGCTGTATGAAATGGTCAATCTCCCCTTTGTGCCCTGCTCTTGCCTGTGTGCTGCACTACTGTGGCCAACCGTCCCTTGCTTTTCAGAGGTGAAGTTTGATGGTTTTTGATCAGAAGTACTTGGTTCCCATCTCTTTCATTTGATTTGATGCATTATTACTTTTCAACCTGAATATAGTTTGTTGAACTTTTTCCCCTTGTCGTTGAAGCCTAAATCTCACATGGTATTTTGAGAAGTGATAAGCTGGCAGGAGGAGCCTCACTTTTTACCTTGAACCAAAGAAGCATTGCTAGACTGCAAGGGCGTTTTACTAATGAGCAGTAGCAACGCTAGAACCACTTGTAAAGAACAGTGTGAATAGTTGAGAAGTTCTGGGGAGACCTTCTAGCAATCTCCCAGTACCTGAAGGGCCTGCCAGAGAGCTGGGGAGGGACTTTTACAAGGGCAGGTAGCGATAGAACAAGGGGAAATGGCTTTAAACTGGAAGA
>NW_010286303.1:28373-28702 GCF_000700745.2 Antrostomus carolinensis
AGGGTGTTGAAACACTGTCACAGGTTGCCCAGATAAGCTGTGGATGCCCCTTCCCTGGAAGTGTTCAAGGCCAGGCTGGATGAGGCTTTGAGCAACCTGGTCTGGTGGAAGGTGTCCCTGCTGATGGCGGGGGGGTTGGAACTAGATGATCTGTAAGGTCCCTTCCAACCCGAACCATTCTATGATGAATTCACACGCGGCTTGTCAATAATTTACCGCAGCGCAAGGTGATGGGCCCTTAAAGCTGCGTGTCCCGACGGTCCCGTTTCCCCAGCCCCGTTCGCAGCCCGCGCTGCCCTTTCCCGCACCGCCCCCCCCACAGCGCTTGC
>NW_010286304.1:0-20421 GCF_000700745.2 Antrostomus carolinensis
AAAACCTTGCCATGCAAACCCAATACACTTCCCTTTCTCTCTTTGCTTTCCATAACTGTGTAAGTAGAAGGACTTTTTACTATATATCATGATTTATCCTGTTATCTAATAGCTAATAGCTGCTTCACCACAACCATCCTTATTAATTTTCTACAGTCTTTAGTGCTTTTCTATAAACTAATCATTATTTTATTTCCCTGGGGCTTTAGTGTTCAATAAAGAATATATTATTCTCTAAACAGTCTTTGCTTGTGTTATTTATGCCCACACTCTCCTTTATACCTGATGTATTTTTACTAAGTAACTTTATTATACATGCATCATTTGTCTTTATTAAGTGTATCTTGTACCTATCAGGTTGGTTTAAGGAAGTTTTATTTTTATTCTATTTTTATTTTGATTACAAGCACAGCAATGTTACCTCCTTTCACAGATTCTCTTTTGCCTTTATGTTTTCAAACATATCCTCTATGCTACTTCATATCAGGAAAACCACTGTATTGTTATTGCAGAGTAGAATGTGAATGCTGTTTGGTATTGTATGTGTGCATCGACTCTTCCAATCTCATTACCACACTTAATGTACTCCAGGCTTTACCTAGGTAATACAAATCTCCTTTTTCTTGTTAGTACTTTGGCCTTTTTATACTTTTTTATTATTACTTGCTCATTCAGTTGTAGCCTACTTGCCCTTTCTTTGTTGAGGAATTATAATAAGTTTCTGTAACTGCAATAGTTTGCACTTCAAAACAATCTCAGTCCATAAAGACTTAAGATGATGTAGTTTTCACCTGATCCTAATAACCAACAGTGGTAAGTAGATCTAATAAAGACACATACAGTTAGCAAAATATATGTCTTCTACTGTTTGCATTACACATTTATGCCAGATGATACTTAGCGATATAAATGTTATGGTAACCTTAGTTAAACTTGCTTCACAATTCACTGAAATCTGATGGTTCTCATATTGCAACACATCCCAATGCCAAGGAGATAGGTACTGACCTACTCCTCATTATTCTTTGGAAAATGCTGTTCTAATCACTTTAAAAGGGGTAAAATAATTTATATTGAATTTGGTACAGAGACTCATCTAATGAGAAATAGAAGAACTATCTAAAGAAACAGTGTTGTGTCAGAAAGACTGTGATATTTCAAAGAGCATTAAAGATGTATGTAGATATTCCATATCATTCTTTGGTATTACACAGCTGAAATTTGAAATCACTAGATGAGTCTCTCTTGTGAGCACTGTTATTAATTCCAATACATGTTCAGTAATGCTACTGAAAAACTACTTTGTTTCATATTTCTGCTGAATTTATTTTGTACTCTCTCTGGGAGATGTAGTCCATTGAGTTTTTGTGTTAACTTTGCTGCAAAAAATGTTCTGCTGTAAGATTTACTGATTTCTAGATTTTAAGGCTTTACGCAGTATTATTTCAAAGCCCTTTCTGCTGAATATTAAAAAAAAAATTAATAATTTCAGCATTTTCTTGTTTGCAGGTAAAGTTATCACAAAATGTGAAACAAGTATAGTAGTAAAAAATTTTTAATAGGAGCACATGTAACATTCTGCTTTCTGAGAAAAAAAAAAGTTAATGCTGGAAATATTTTCATCAGGCCCATTTTTCTCAAAATGCAGGAGATGCAAAGACTTTTTCTTACTCTGTGTAGGAATGTACCTTAGACAATAGTTGTTTACTTTCTCTTTGCAGCATTACTACTTATGCTAACCAGCCATGGCAATCATCGCTTGCTGTTTTCCAAATGGAGTGTAAAGCTCTGTCACTGTAGAGACAAAAATTCAGTATTTTGTTTCTGAAACTGTCCTATTTCCATTTCACCCCTTTCAAAGTACACATACTTTCATTGCTAATGCTTTCTTTGGTATGAATGACTGTTTATACAACATTTATTTATGTCTCAAATATATTCCTAGCAACAGTATTTCCCTTCCTTCCTCCCTCCCTCTCTCCTTCTCTCTCTCCCTTCCTCCCTCCCTGTCTCTGTTTCTATCCTTTTTTTTTTTTTTTTAAAAAAAAGGTTAATCTTACTATGCTGACAATCCTGTTTTTAATACCCCATGAAAAATAATATTTCTCTTAAATACATCAGTGTTGTGCCATGGTTTGTCATCTCACTGTCTGATATAAAGCTAGTTGAAGATTTTAATTCCTTTTCTATGCCGTTGCATAGGATATACTGTCCACTATATCCTATTTTACTTTAATAAAAAGAAAGGTTGTTTAATATATTCTTATTTTCTTTTGGGCATATTTACTAGCCTTTAAACCTTAAGATTGTTGGCTCTATTACTTTGTAGATTTTATGTGCCCTAAGTTGCACTGATCTAAATATGTTAACTGCTATTTGCAAGGTGTGCTTTTGGGTGTTAGTTGAGTTTGTAATGGTAGAACTAACCTTGCTTGCTGAAATGTTTCCTGATGTAGCAGACCGTGCACTGTGCAGACGGTGGAATGAGGGAAATCTCAAGAGATACTAGAGTATGTCCATAAAGTGCAATACACTGCTTTGAAGAAATCCCGGAGCTCTGAATGAGATGGTTTTAAAGCTGGAAACATAATGTCATGTGTAAGGTAATTGAGGACCCAGGCTTGGTGCTATTGGATATCATGTGGATATATTAGTACTCTTGGCACTAATTCAGTCATCTCTAACACAGCACTGCTATGAAACATCTGTTCTTAATTTCCTATCCATTTCTAATCTGCGGGATTAATGCTGTATGTTTGAAGAGCTACTGTGCAGTCTGTGTTCCATATAATTGGGGGGTAATCCAAATTTGTGCAAGTGGGTATGTGTTTTAAAAAAGCTTAAATGACGGTTATGGGAAGCACATTTTCCTCCATGAAAAACTGCCAACTATAGCTGCCAGGCTCCTGTCCCATTACAGTCCCTTCTTACAGCTGCTGGACAAGCCAAAAACCAGACCTTTGCCTACAGGAGGCCTTCTTGGAGTCAGTGGGACTTTGCTCACCAGCCAAGAATTGGGTTCAGTCACACAGATTAAACCATAGTTGTTCAAAAAAACATTTTTTTTTTTTTTTTTTTTATGCAATCACCATTACTAAATTCCCGGAGTTGGAGGGTAGCTGACAACACTCCTATATAGAATGCGTCAATGTAGTAATTGCAAATGCATTACCTGAGTAATTCTCTACTTCTTTCCAAAAATTAAGGAAACAATCACAGTATCTCTGAGTGTAAACAATTACTAGTTAAGAATTTACTATATGATTTGTGTAAATACATTTTACCCTGTGGCTCTGTGGACAACACATTGCTCCCCTTTTTTGTACAGTGTGTAATCAATTAACTAAGCCAATGCTGTTGATTTGCATTCTAATATTTTCAAAACAATAGCATAATCATTAGTAAGAGCAGGTAATAATTGGACACTTTTCGATTTTTTTTTAATAATATTTTGACTAGCATTTATTTTCAGTGAACATGGACAAGAGTTTGATACCAGAAATGAAGTGAAGTAACCATTCTTTTCACTCTACTGTTAATGAATCATTCTATCTGTGTTTTCTGAAGTCAATGGTGTCTTCATTTTAGAGGAGGGTCTGTCCTATAAGCTCTTCCTTCAGTTGCTTTCTTTGAGATCAGCCATCTGCTTCAGATCGAAGATGTCAGAAACAATTACTATGCTGTAGCAAAGTGTTTTCTTAAGTGCTCCAGATTTATTTTTGTTACAGCTAATCATAAAAAGAAATGTGCGGGAGCTAAATCAAATAAAGAGGGATTCAGAAGCAATAAGTATTTTAAATTGTTGGATAATATTGTGAAGTTGACATTCAGGTTGTGTGTGTTTGTAAGTGCCCACATATTGTAAACCATTACAATTTATACACACACAAACTGCCCAAGTTATGAAAGCATAACAATATTTTTCTTTCATGGTTCTACTGACATAAGAAAAATACTTCAGATTCACTATCACAGCCTACAGTGTCATCCACTGTTACTCTTATAAAATATGCAGCTGTGCAGAGCAATGGAATGGAATTTAGTTTATGCTCTGTCTTATGCTTTTTTCAGTATATGAAGAAATGTATGTTCTTAAGTCATAGGTAAGCAAAAGAACTGGCATCTTAACAGATCCTTGGCTTCAGATTCAGTGCCATGGATGCTACCATTTGTAGAGTGCTGCCCTTGGGCTCAGTTGCTGACCAAAGAGACCAAAACTGGTATCTTCTGGGCATTGTTTTGTCTTGTAATACACAGAGTGTTTAGTAGGCTGTATAACAGACATAGGTACAAAGCAAAAGGAGAATGGTGCTATTATTTTACTTTCTTATACTTGTATCCCTATCATATGTTCATCTTTAATGATACAAAACAGATGAAAATGTACTATGAATATTAGTCTCTGAAATTTCAGCTTTTTGTATCACTCAAAGTAGCAGATTATAACAAGACTTTTTCAAAATGGCTATTCCTAACTGTATCCTTTGATTAGATAGGATAACTGCTGCTGATCAGTAGCTTTGTAACAAAAGCCACGTTCTTGGTGATGACAACCTCACATGCTGTGCTAACTATATTTTTCCATTCTAGCACTTCAGCATTGCTCAAAATTATATTTAATACAGGTAGGAAACTGTAAAGCTCAGCTCATTTGTACCCATAGACACATAGAAAAGTAATGCATAGTTTTCTAACAACATTTAATTCTTCAACTGTTACTCTAATCTCATCTAGGTGTTCCTGCTTCAGACTAGATGATCTTTCAAGATCCCTTCCAATCCCTAACATTCTCTGATTCTATGTGATTCTGTGTGATTGAAGAGTTCAGCAGAGTATGACTTCTTTTCCTGAGAGATCTGCCTACTCTTCCTCTCTGCCTCCCTCCCTCTCCTTCCCTCTCTTTTCACCTTGTTTGAGTTTATATCTAAAAACATTTTTAGTTTCTGATAGGATAAATGGTCACAGAATTTTTGAAAGGTAGTCTCACTCTCAGGATGGTTCCTTTAGAAATAGTCACAATTTTGCCTTTTTTTTTTTCATGTATCCTCAAGTAAATCATCAAGGTCTAATAGAAGTAGATGACTAGCTGACAAGTGGAAAAGCTCAATCTGATTGGTAGTTGGTGGTTCTCAAATATTTCAAGCAAGGCTTCTGCATCTGTTTAGTTAAGTTCCAGATCTACCTCAGTAAAACCGGAAGCCAGTTGTACCCTCACTCATTTGTGTCAGAAGCATTTTTGAGCTCTCTGCTCAAATAGTACTTACTGACTGAACTTTAAGATTGTCTTTTTCTTAGTGTCTTTATTCACCTCTTCAATAATTTGATCTTCCTAAGATGTCTAGAGATCCATTCTGAGCATCTATTTTTAAGATGAATGTGATTATCTGGGAAATGCATCATTTGTACATGTAGGAGACGGTTAAATTGCCTATATGCACAGAAGTCCAGGGAGTCATAGCATGGTTGAAATTCAGGTGTAACATTCTGTCCCTTTCCCTTGATGCCCATATTAATTCCAGAACAACTTCCATCATGACAATGTAAGCATTTCAGAATGCTGTTAGGTTTCAATTATTGCTACCTTGAAGGAAACTAAGGCACACTTTGAGTCTATGTGTGTTTCATGAAAATGAGTGATTATAAAAGACTGCATCAAAGTGACCTTAGCAGATGTCAACACCAGCATTGCTGATGCATTTAAATGCCTTTACTAAGTGGGAGTCATCAGCTATGCAACTATCCAGTAGTCAAGGAAGAAATTTTTTTAATGCTAAGTGAATGATACAGGACTTGCAGAGCTTGTCTATGTGGTTAAAAGGATATCTTGCCACTATTCCTCAGACAGATCTCTGATGCCAAATTCTGCGTATGTTTTTTGCAATGCTTCATCATGGGATTTTTATCAAAAATAAAGGGAAGGTGAAAGATAGACACTCTGTCATCCTGATAATATTTTGAAATAGAGTAAAAACAACCTATAGAAGGTATAAATCTATAACATGAATTTTTATTTTAATGGAGCGTGCATTATAGACATTTTCAGAAAATGGACTCAAAATTCTGTCGTACTTGGGAGTTCTTCCCATTTGTCTGAAGAAAGGAAATTACTTCTTTGTTTCCCAGTTAGAGACGGGTTAACTTAAAAATGTTTCAAAGTTGAACTTTATAGGATAAAGCATGAAAGATTATACATTCATCCTAATGTATCCAAGCCAATTTCATCCATAAATCATTATTAGAATTCTAACAAGACTTAGGCTTATTTAGGTTTACAATATATCTTGATTCTTCTACGATGAGGATATTTTATGACTTTGCATAACCTTGACTGGCACCCTACTTATTTAAAATATCAAAACTGGAATCTTTATTTTTAGTATTTTCTTTTATCTTAGCTTTAATAGCCAGAGATTGAGCAGTTATTATTTTTATATGTACCTGATTTGCTTAAATCATACGTGTTGTCCATTGTTAACATTATCACAGAGGTATGAGGTCAGACTTGTCTGAGATTGCTCATCCCTGTTATAAACAATGCAGTCAGTGAATGCACTCTGCTCAGTCTGTTTTTGGTCACAATGATGTAAAATGAGCATTGTAACTGTAGCTTAATTTCAACTATCAGAGATATTTGTAGCACAGATCGGTGAAGTGTGTCACAAATGTCAGTCTTTGACCCCAAGACCAGAACAGACATGGGTCATGAGTCAGGTGAATTGGCAAGCCTGTGTGGAATTTCACTCAGCATGTGTCTGCAGTGCAAATAGTTTTCTCACATGAGCAGGAATATTAATTAATTAGATAGCCAATCAGAAAATCATCCCCCCAAACTGTTATTTCTGATGTCTTAATATCCCTACATAATCATGTCAGAAGCCATGGCAACAACATCAGTAAACATATGGGAAGCTTACCAATGGCATTCTGTGAAATTAGGAGCTTTTAAGGAGCTGACTGAAATATTTGCTTGTACTCTAAATGCTTAGTTCAAATGTTGTGTTTGATGTGTGTCAGGATAAAGGGATAGACTGCATATGTTGTTGCTGGCCAGAATATGTATGAGCTAGATGTGTATTAGAGATGAGCAATGTGTAAGTACAAAACACTGCTATTCAATTCCAGAGGTGGATTTTTTTTTTTTTAATGAGCCTGGTGACAACATTTTTGTGCTTGTGTTTCAAAGCACTTCTATCTTATGGACAAAAACTACTCAGTAATAACTGCACATTTTTAACACTTAATTCTGCAAAATTGGCACTGCTATGTTTATGTGACTAATACTAATAATTACTGTTAGATAAATATAATATGAATTACTTAATGCTACTTTAGTCAGTGGTTTTCAAAATAGGATTTTAAGTTTACAAAATGAAAGAAATCTGACACATCAAATTAGGCCAATCCACGAATTTTAGGTTCAATCAACTGCAGTCAGAGCTAGAGGTGGACAAAATGTCTTTGATGTCTAAAGTAAGATTAAGTTGACATGCACACATTATACTCAACTCTGAAAGGTCCCTGAATAACTCCAAGAAAATTAGTAGAATCAGTAAAAAAAGAACATATTTAGAAGACATGTACATAACACAATTATATAAATAAAAATAACCTACTTGAAGGGAGTCAATGTGACTTCATATAAAGGGAAAAATTGCTTCTTGCAGATTTTGAAGGTGTATAAAATTGGTTTTGTTAATAAAAAAATATCTTGTTGATCAAACATACTGAATTTCTTCTATGATTCTAGAAACATCCCTCACCAAAGACTTTTAAAGAACCTAGGCAGTCATTCCAGAAGATTCCACCCATAGGTTAATAATTATTTAACTTGTCTAGTAAAAAAAAACCCAAAACAAAAAAAACAAACCAAACCAAAACAAAACTAAATGACAGGAATACACCCTTCTTTCAGGGAGATCACAGTGAAATTTTGTTAGGAGTCTATACTGGAAACTGTGCTGTTCAAAACAATCATAATGACCTAGGAAAGGAAGATAAGCAGTGAGATGGGAATATTTGCTGATGATACAAAATTATTCACAGCAGTGACTGTGAGAGAACACTGAATAATTACAGAAGAATATTGTGAAGCTGAGTAACTGGCTAACAAAATGGCATATAAGATTCATTGCAGGTAAATATCCAGTGACACACAAGGGAAAAAGCATCTTAATTTCACATATGAAATAATGAACACTGAGGTGACTATTACCGTTCAAGACTGAGATCCTGTGGTAATATTAGATTGTCTCATGACAATATCAGCTCTATGCTCAGTAGCAGTAAAAAAGTGTAACAAATACCATTAATTACTGAAAAGGAAACTGAAAATCAATTAAAGAACCTTATTATCCTGCTGACCACACATTTAGAGGCGCCATATTAGAAACATCAAATTTTGAGTGACAAGGAGAAGGTGAAAGTGGATGGTTTATTCATTCCCCATTCCAACATGAGAATAAGGGGTCTTTGAAAGTCAGATTAAAAATAGACAAAATTAAGTACCTTTTACTCAGTGGGCAGGAAACCTGTAGAACTTCTTGCTGCGAGGTATTGTGCATGCAAGCAGTTTCAAAGGAAGAGTGAAAAATTACTTGGAAGAGAAGTAGATTGAGGGTTGCTGAACAGGCAGAACACAACAAGTCCAGAAAATCATTCACAGAATCACAGAATGGTAGGGGTTGGAAGGGACCTCTGGATATCATCTAGTCCCCTGCCAAAGCATGTATATCTGGAGCAGGTTGCACAGGATTGTATCTGGGTGGGTTTTGAATATCTCCAGAGAAGGAGACTCCACAACCTCTCTGGGCAGCCTGCTCTAGTGCTCTGTCACCATCACAGTAAAGAAGTTTTTCCTCATCTTCAGATGGAACTTGTGTTCCAGTGTGCCCTTTGCTCCTTGTCCTGTTACTGAGCACCACTGAAAGGAGGCTGGCCCCACCCTCTTTACATCCACCTTTTAAGTATTTGTAAGCATTGATAAGACACCCTCTCAGTCTTCTCTTTTCCAGGCTAAATAGACTCAGGTCTCTCAACCTTTCCTCATAAGACAGATGCTCCAGCCCCCTAATCATCTTTGTGGCCCTCCACTGGACTCTCTCTAGAAGATCCCTGTCTTTCTTGAAATGGGAAGCCCAGAACTGGACACAGTACTCCAGATGTGACCTCACTAGGGCATAGTAGAGAGGGAAGATAACTTCCCTTGACTTGTTGGCCACACTGTTCTTGATGCACCCCAGGATACCATTGGCCTTCTTGGCCACGAGGGCATATTGCTAGTTTATTGTTACCTGGCTGTCCACCAGGACTGCCAGGTCCTTCCCCACAGAGCTGCTTTCTAGCAGGTCAACCCTTAACCTGTACTGGTGTATGGAGTCATCCTTCCCCAGGGGCAGGACTCTACACTTGCCTTTGTTGAACTTCATTAGGTTCCTTTCCCCCCAGCTCTCCAGCCTGGCCAGGTCTCACTGAATGGCAGCAGAACCTGCTGGTGTATCAGCCACTCCTCCCAGTTTTGTATTGTCAGCAAACTTGCTGAGGGTACACTCTGTCCCTTCATCCAGGTCATTGATTAATATGTTGAACAAGACTGGACCCAGAACTGACCCCCGTGGGATACCACTAGTTACAGGCTTCCAACTAGACTCCGTGCCACTGATCACAAGCTCCTGAGCCCTGCTAAACATATTTGTACTCTGGGAAGTGGTGTTGCATGGAAGACTCATGTATGCCTGCCTTCTTCACTCTTCCCTGAGCAACAACTTAAGGTCACAGGAGACAGGGATTCTAACCTGGTCAAAATCAGTTCAGCCATTCTTGTTTTCTCATGTTGTGAACTGAACTCATTAGGTACCTCATTTTTTGGTAGAAAGTTCCCTGCACTGCTTCTTAGAAGATGTAAAAGTGTGTTGTGGTAGAAAAGAGCTGATTTTGTTCATCCCTTTGACTTGAAATGTTAGCAGGTTTTCTGAAAGCAGGCTTGATTTAGACTTATGCTCTCTACAAAATTTAGTACTGCCAATGATTTCTTTTAAAATAGAGGTGATTCCATTCTCTTATACAACTTCAGCTACTACAGAATTAAGAAGTGAGAGAGAGCAAATCCACATTTCTTCTTCTTCCTAAAAGGAAGTACATCTGCCAACGCTGGCAAATTTGAAGATAGCAAGTCTGGCATGAGATATGTTGGATCAACTGGGCACTTGAAATTTGTCTTGCTGCCCCTACATAGAGTATCTTAAAGATTCACCACATTAGGATATAGAGGAGCACTTGGAATGTGCAATGACTGCTCTTACGAGATTTCTATATTTCTGGAAGTTTGACCAGGACTGCTGAAGAAAAGGACCCTTGCAATATACTGAAAGAAACCAGGAGTGTCATGGAAAAGGGGGGATGGACGTTCCTCAGAATCTCAAGTTAAAACTCAGATGGGATGCCTGGCCACACTAGTCTAGTTATTAGTTACTTTATTTACAACTACAAAAACTGATTCTTTGCACTTTCGGGTGCAAAGTCCCTGGATGTTTGCACCAGATTTTAAGAAGTCTTCACCATCTCTCCTTTAGTTATGTTCTTTGTGCAGCTCAATTAATAATTTCTCTCTCTCTCTCTCTCTCTCTTTTTTTTTTTTTTTTTAACCTTATTAGCTCATAACGTGTAATTAACAATAGTAACGGAATGAATTGAGTGACTAATTCCTGGCTGTCTGGATCCTCAAGACAAATGTTTGTGGACTCTGTATCAAGATGTTCTCAGCTAATGGGCTAGAAATATACATGAAGATTTCAACTTTCAACCCTTAAGCTGCAGATAGATTTCCTTTGAGACCAATAACAGATAGACTTGCTCATCATCTTAACCCTGGGACACCAATTTTCACCACTAAGAAAAAATCCTGCTTGCTCTTTATTATTATATTGGCTATAAACAAATCATAATTAGTTCAGATGCAAGATCATGAGCAGACAAAATAACGGACAATAAAATTCCTGACCAAAAATAAGGAAAGGAACTGATATGTATGCAAAAAGGCAGCACTACAACAACATTATGGAATGAAGTCAAATCCTCAAATGATGTAGTCTCTTGTGTGTGTTCTGGAAGAAAGCCCAGCAAATTTGTGGAACATACTTACACAGTGAAGAACTACTAAAAGTAAAACTGGAATAAAAAGAGATACGTGAATGTTTCCAGTAATAAAATACTCCATTATATAGGGTGTTATATTCTCAAGCTGGCTAATCTTTCATAACTTTGTTCTTTTTTACATACCCATCAAACCATTTTAGTTGCATCAGCTGATCTATTCATAATGACAACTCATCACATACACATAAAGTCACAAACTCCTCATGAATAACTTAAATAAGTGGTAGGAATCTGTAAGAATGGAATCTCAAAATGCAAGGGGAGAGACAATGTTGGTTGTTGACATAGTTCTGAATTTTTGGTAGCCTGTAAACTTGATGCTACATTTTTAGGAAGAAAAAAAATCAGTTAAACATAACAACATCATACACTGCATAAAATCTGTTCAGTTTAATGCATTCTGTTGAAGAATTAAACACAGGAAATGAAAGACCTCTCAATTATTCAATTAGGCACTACTGCAAAGCAGTCTTTAGTGAAATTTAAGGAAGTGGAGCAATATGTACACTGCTGGAAAAGACACCTTAGGAAACAATTCTTAGAACTGCATAATATACTAACAGTTCAATATGATGTGTATAAATACATACATTATTAGAATTTTTCACATAAATGTCTTCAAAAGTGCTTATAATATTGACAGTTTGCATAATGTTGTGCATAAATATACAAAATCACAGGCTACAACTGTTAAAAGAGCTTATAACCTTATCAGTTTTAAATAAAGTACATATAATAAATACCTGTGGAATTTAGAAAATGCTTTTACTTAGATTTATGCTCTATTTCAAAACAACAGCTCAGTCCTGGTACCAGCTACCTCTAGAGTACAAGCTGTGTTGAAATATCCTATGAACAGAACTCAAATCTGTTCCTCTCTTTTCAGTTCTCACCACATAAACCTCAGTCATTCTTTTATAAAAGATGTTGAATCCTTCTTATGAAGATATCCTACATCATTACTACAGTAAACACACCAAGATAGTACTATTTTGTGAACTTAGTCATAAAGTCCCATCATATTATGATAATATTGAGAAAGTATTAATTTTTTGGATGCCTTAAATTTCACAAGAATAATTTTTGAGTTTGGAGATCTCAGCCTGGACTAATTACAATTTCAAATGTTTCTTGACCTTTGCAACAAACCAATTTTTAATGTGTTTTCTTAGATGTTTGCATAAATATGGTATTTCTATACTATAATTTTACTACATATGACTTATTAATAATTTAAAAATATCTACAAATTGATCATGAGTCTGGACCAGTCTGGAAAGGTGTAAAAAGATTTAAAAATGTTTCATATGGAGAAAGATAGTCAACTAAGTTATGAGAACTAGACTAGTAACTGAGCTTGAGTTTACTGAGACTTCTGAAAAGTAGTTTTGTCCTCTCCCTTTGGTCTTTACAAACATTCTATCTGAAGAGAAATTGAATAGTAGAAGATAGGACTGTTGATATTTGGGACAAAATATTGTAGATCTCTGTTCAGGGATGCATTTGGCAGAATATTTCCATGTAAATGTAACCAACTCATTCCATCACTCTCTACCTCACTACCCTGTCGCCTGCTTCTCATGGTTCTTAGCTCTAAGCTTTTTGGGGACCTGAACTGCTATTCCTGGTTGAGATTTCTGTATGCTCACATAATGTGGACAGCGCTTTATCTGGAATTTGGTTTGTGTCAGATTTTATCTCAATCTGGATGTTCTTGTAACTACTGTAAAAGCTTGATACCACCTGGATGGCATGCATTTTTTCTTAGTTGCTGCACTGCAACTGTCTTTTGTACAGAAAAAGAGTGAAATTATTTTTCTCTCCTTTGATACACAAACATAGTTTTACCTTTTTGTTTGTGCCTTAACCTTTACTGCATATACTATGTGCTCTGATGATAATGATGACATAGCATGATCACAAGAATAATCACCAAATTATTTGGTGACAGAGTCTTGCAGAAAGTGAGAGAAGGTTGCCTTAGCAATGGTTGAGGGCAGCTGGGACATTTTGTAAAACTTTTATACCAATCAAGAATCATCAAACACAGGTAATGAAAAAACAGACATATGGAGAAAGATTTTGAGACGCGCTCCACTAACGCCACAAGCAATGTGCCTGATGCTTTATTCCATTAATCAAATTCCTCTCAACTCTTGTAATACTGTAAAGTTCAATATAGTATAAACAGTGATTTATTTCTGTGCAGCAATATGCTAACTACTGATATATCAATTTAATTTCTTCCTTGCTATTATGGAGAGCCTTGTCATGACTCCAGTTAAGTAGTTCAATTTGGCATTTAAATCAGGTATTGAACATCTTTGCTTTCTTTGAGCAAAACTACATATTCTTCACAAAATTACAACATTTATTCTTCAGGCAAAGAGCTGAAGTAATTAATTAATTTATGTTAATACATACTGGGTCCTTTAGGAAATTTAGCATCTATGTCCATCCTTTCTTTGTCGCTATGGATAATAGCAAAGCAGTAGAGAATCTGTCTATGTATCTGTAGAGTTAAAATAGCTTGAAATCTCATCTAAATTCTGCCTATCTGGTAATCAAATTAGCTTATTAATTACTATTGTGTTTGGAGTAATTGTACAGGCAACAGATATTCGGAACAATGGCTCAGCAAATTGTTAAATAGGGCTATCATGACAGCAGAAGTAAGGCAAGCAATCACCTGACTGCCTTGTAGAAAGCAGACTGACCCCATAGGTGAGGTGTTACCTGGGGTAGATTAACCACCTCCCCTCTGCGCTGGTTCTTTGTTGTTTTGCTGCCCCGCATCACTCACTGATTACAGCAGTATAGTGGGGGATATGGAAAGGAAGCCCAGCAAGTCCAAGCTTGGGTGGTTTGTGCTTTTGGCTTTAAATGGGGAAACAGAGCCTGGCAAGGCAAGAATCTGGTTGACTTTGCTTCTCTTAAGTTAGCAATCTCCTTGCTCTCCACTGACCAGTTGCACCTGTGACTCTGTCCTTAAAATAAACAGTAATAATAAAACCCCCTTCTGTTTAATAATCTGTATTTTTGCTTACATAGGGATAGTATATACTGACATTCATTCTCAATTTCTTTTTAATTCCTCAGTGAAGGGAAAAAGAGAACTACGACAGGATATGTATTAATAACTTAAAGAAGTACAACTTTACAAGAATTTTGCAATTGCTTCCATAGTAAAGATTCGAGGCTTCCAAATTAAAGTTAATTTACCCTTACAAGAATTCTGATCATTTTAAAATCAGAAGTGTGAGATTAAAGCCACCATACAGTCTTAATTTGGTCCAGCAATGATACCTGGTGAGAAAAAATTTATCTATATAATAAAAAATATGCCATTAAAAACTAAATCTAATCTGGGGTTTCAAACTTTTAAATGTATTTTTCATAACCATATAGTTATTACCTCATGTCACTATAAAGCTGAGATAAGGTTATTGCATGTAGCATCTTAATATATATTTTATCTGGGAGTTATATACATAATTCATATTTATTAAAATAGTTTATTAATATATCCAAGGTGAGTCATTTGACCCTGAAAACCACCATTTTAGACTTTCTAACTGAAGCTAATAGGATTGCTCGTCTAGTGCCATTAATGTAGCCAATGTTACAAAGATCAGTTAGAGCATCTAGTGTGTGCTGAGATTTTCTCTCTCCTTCTCCATCTTGCTGTCTCTCCTTCTTTATCACTGCAGGCCTCATATGGATAGTAAGGCCAAAGCAGGACAGTGAGGCCTAGCAGGACAAGACAGAGCCTACTATTGAGAAGTATAATCTGTTTTTGTAATTCTCAATATTCACTTATTTTACTTGTAAATAAATTTGAAAAACTACTTAATTTTTCATCAAAGTCCAGAGTTTTCCATAGAAAGTCTATTGAGATGGATAAGCCACATTGTACAATATATTAAAAGAACATGGTTGCTGTGATAGTTTAACTTAGCTGGCAGCCAAACAAGACACAGCCACGCACAGCACCTCTCCCCCTTCCCCCCTCACCCAGGGAATCAGGGAGAGAATTGAAGGGGTAAAAGTTAGGAGTCTTGTAGGTTGAGATAAGAACAATTTAATAATTAGAGTAAAATAACAACAACTACAAAAATAACAACAACAACAACTATATATATGTGAGTGATGCAGAGTACAGTTGCTCACCACCTGCTGATAACGATCCCAGAGGAACGAAAAGGAACCCGAAACCGAAATTGCAATCCCAGAAAAGCGAGCCTGAGCAATTCCTGAGAGAATCCCCCCATCTCCAGTCAATCCCAGTTCATATACTTAACATGAAGTAATATGATATGGAATATCTTATTGGCATATCTAACTGTCAATTCTGGGTTTTACTAACTACTACACTTTTCTTCTTCACTCCCCTCTTCCAGTCCTCTCTTATTGGAAACTGCCCAAGCACAGTGTGCTTGTAGTTATCAACATTGTTCTCATAACAATCCTCACTGAAACCAAAACACAGTGCTTTCTAGCTACTGAGAAGAAAATTAACCCTATCCTAGCAAAACCAGGACATTTACACATTCATGGGTGTAGTTCTGTGGATCTGTGATCAGATCCTTTAACTGTAGGCAAAAGAAAACCCAGAGAGAAAAAAATAAAGCCAGGAAGTCACAGAATAGATATTAATTTAATGAATATTGTCACCCTATATTAATCGTTATTCAGAGTGTTTTTGCACTTCAGTGGGCAATGACTGGAAAGAGGAAGATGAGAAGCAGAGCTTTGGCTCAGTGTTCCTCCCATATGAATTAGTGCAGCTCACTTGGTGCAAGAGCAAATTTTGGGGCAGATGCAGCTGTGACAATCCTGTCATCATCCACCTTAGGTCAACTCATAGAGAGGATTCTCCTTTTTATTAAAACTTCTTGTTACTCACTTGTTCTTTTGTTTTCTGAACTTTGGAGGGTATCCTAGAGTTCAGAGTTGATATTAATCTAATCTTGGCATTATTATCAGGATAGAATATATGACCGTTCCCTTTCATAATTAATGACAAAGGTGTCCAGGAGGGCACTCTGCTTAATTAATGATTCCTATGCTTTGAAAGCAAAGAAACTGCCTTTGAAAGGAAATGTTGCAACAAAACCTCTAATACCTACTGCTGTTAAACCAATAAAAACAGAAAGAAAATTATCAAAGGCTGGATGCACAGCTAAGTGGGGAATGGTGTGGGTAGGCTCTGACTCTGGCATCCACTTACTGACCAGATTTGATGCCGGCAACATCCCTGGCCTCATGCAGTGGATGGCTGTGTGAGGCTAGTCAGCTATCCTTTCTCCTTTTCCCACATTAATCCAGTCTTGCAGTGTCCAGCCTTCCAAACACTGGAAGTGTGAAGAGCTTAACTGATGTTATGAAAAATGAGCAACAAAGTCTCCTATGTTGTTTTCCCAGCTGGCAATGGATGCACCTGCTCATGAAGAATGAAAACCCAAAAAAGATAATGGAAAAGGAGATTAGGATTAGTCAACCAGTAAGTAGATATAGAGAAAAAAAGACGTATTGGGTCTACGTACCAGCTCTTAACACTTTAACACATATTGTTCATTGAAATAAGAGGTATCAGTAGAAGTACTTCTTTGCAAATATATCAGTAGGAGGACAGATTTAGTGACAGAGCTATGGCAATAAAATGAAATCAACTGAATTCTTAAATGCCAACAAGTTTAGGTGCAGATAATCCACCAGGAAAAACAAGTAGACAGGGAGTTGGGGTTTGAGGAAGATGCAAGAGAAATAGGGAGGTAGTATAGATGGTTGCAAATGGTCTTTATCAGGTTTTTTTTTTTGGCTGCATTTTATTGTATTTAGAATGGCATGTAGTAGTGGAGCTGCTAGAAAAGCTAACCATGTAAAAACTAAAATATGTAAAAAAGTGTCTGCTATATGCTGAAAAGATAAAGTAAACTTCACTTTAGAAGCTAAAAGACGTGGAGAAGTATTTTTTGACCAAAACAGGAAACTTTGCTTTTGTGCTGTGAATATAACATAGTGTCTAAAAATTGAAAGCAGTTTGGCAGCTGGTCTTCCCCTTTTGAGCTGTCTCTCAAAAAACTAAATATTTAGTATATCTGAACACGCAACAGGCTTTTTTTTTCTAAGAGGAAAGTCAGTTCTCCTTTTGGGATAGGTTGATATACAATTCACTTAGATGTACTATGAGTACAGCACAATAAGGTTTCATATACGATGTTATCTTTCTTCAGAAAGTCTCAGACTCTGCTTCTCCCCATGAGCAAGTATCATCTCTCTTATTACTTTTTTACTCACTACAATCTGATTACCAGATTGAACAAGGCAGAAATATTTACTTGTGATAGAGGGTTAGGTAATAAATACTCTTCATTTGAAGTAGCAAACTTTCTTTTCTGCTGGGTGGGAGGTTAACTTTTTAAAGCTAAAAATTTAATGATATTTTCACACAATCACAGAATGGTTGAGGTTGGAAGGGACCTCTGAAGGTCATCTAGTTCAACCACCCTCCTCAAACAGGGACTCCTAGAGCACATGAACCAGGATTTTGTCCAGGCAGTTTTTTAATATCTCCAGGGAGGGAGATTCTACAACCTCTCTGGGCCACCTGTTAGAGTGCTCAGTCACCCTCACAGTAAAGAAGTTCTTCCTTATGTTCAGGTGGAACTTCCTATGCTGCAGCTTATGCTCATTGCTTCTTGTCCTATTGTTGGGTGCCAATGAGAAGAGTCTGGCCCCGTCCTCTAGACACTCTCCCTTTAGATATTTATAAACATTAATCAGATCCCCTCTGAGTCATCTTTTCTCCAGGATGAACAGGCCCAGCTCCCTCAGCCTTTTGTCTATGAAAGATGTTCCAGTCTTTTAATCATCTTAGTCACCCTATGCTCCAGGAGTTCCATGTCCTTCCTGAAGGAGCCCAGAACTGGACACAATACTCCAGGTGGGGCCTCACCAGGGCTGAGTACAGGGGGAGGATCACCTCTCTCCCTGCTGGCAACACTCTTCCTAATACAACCCAGGATATCATTAGCCTTCTTGGCCACAAAAGCACACTGTTGGCTCACATTTAACTTGTCCACCAGGACTCCCAGGTGCTTCTCCGCAGGGCTGCTTTCCAGGAGGTCAGCCCCCAACCTGTACTGGTGCATGGGGTTATTCCTTCCCATATGCAGGACCCTGAACTTTCCTTTGTTGAACCTCATGATGTTCCATCTCTCCAGCTCGTCGAGGTCCCTCTGAATGGCAGCACAGTTGTCTGGTGTATCCAACACTCCTCCCAGTTTAGTATCATCAGCAAATTTGCTGAGGAGGCACTCAGTGCTTCATCTAAGTCATTGATGAATATGTTGAACAACACTGGACCTAGTATTGACCCCTGGGGGACACCACTAGATACAGGCCTCCAACTTGATTCCACACTAACAATGACAACTCTCTGAGCTCTATCATTCAGCCAGTTCTCAATCAAAATTAATATTTTTCACTTAGATTTTTTTTTTAATTAAATTAAAATAAATATATGTCCTTTCAGGATGAACCTTGATAATAGAATAAGGTCCTCTGAAACTTCTCCCATGAGTTAATTTTCTTTTATTTTTTAATTTGTAGTAGTTTTAGCAGGGACTCACTCAACAAAATCTCACAAATTTGCATGGAACCCTGGAGCAAATGCTCAAACCTGGACCTATCATGCTTACATACCAGAAGCAGGAAAAGGAGGCCAAGGGAAGTTATTGCTGTGAGAAAAGCAGCCGTGTAGCCCTGGAAATCATTGAGTGATGAAGAAGGAAGGAGGTGGTGCAGAGTCTGAGGTGGTGTGTGAAGGGTTTATTCATTCTGTACACTTTGACTGTTCCAGGTCTAAACAGTGATGACAGACATGGTGTGATAGTTTAGCAGGTCAGTATTACATTATTGTGCAAGGTGGGTATTAGCTAATTGAATCTGGTAGCTCTTGACCTTTCTGCCCCACAGTTTCCTTTTCAGTCCTATCCATGCCAGTTATGGTTGTTGCTCATTGCTTTCAGTAATAAGGATAAGGAAGGCAATCAGGACTTGCAGGCTGAAAACTCATTCATTTTCCTCTCAAAAAGATTCTTTTATCTCTCCCAATTCAGAAAACCAGAAGACAACATTTGTTATAGTGGTTTTGTCTTTCATATATCTCCAGGAACAACAAACAAGATAAGATGAGATCATCAGACCACTTGCCACTTGGGAAAAATGAGTCTTTGTAAAAGAAACCTATGAAAAATGCTCTTTATAGAGCCACTCCATAAAAAAAATGTTGTATGGAATGAACAAGCAGAGTTCCCTGCAGGTAAGATAGCTCTGGATAATTGAGATCTGACACATATTGCATATCTGTAAAAACAATTTAATCATGGTCTGATCAAAGTTTCATAAAACAGATAGTGCTTTACATTTGCTTGAGACTTATGATGGTTAATTATAATTTTGATTATATTACCATGCTTTAGGCTTCTTTGTATGTCAGAAGAATTGCTCCTCTTATTAGAAAGAAGTATAGTCTAGTTTACTTTTATTTTGCTTTGATGAATTCCCCCTAGAGGACAGGTATCTGGTGTCTACTCATTTGGGTGCATATGTTCAGTAATGACTTTGAATGACAAATATGGCATAAATATATATTTTTTAATTTCAACTGTGTCACATCATTTATAGACTAATTATGTGTGCTTAGTCAAAATACACACAAATAAGACAGCTGTGCTCTACTTTTGTTTTACCAAACCTAGCAAGTATTTTATTTGCAATAAAGAAACTGAAGGGCCATCAATGTTGTATACAACCATCTGCTTCTGAAATTAGTTTCATATAAGGGATTTAAGCCTTGGTGATGCTCTTCTGTACAGGAAACTGAAAAAGCTCTTTTTTTTTTTTTGTGTATGCAGTTGCATATTAAGTGTGTAGAGTGTTGTTAACAACACAAAGCTTACTCTTGCCTCTCCTCATCTCAGTTTGGGAACACTGCTCTTCCATATGGCACAGGTATAGTTACAAGTATAAGATTTTGCATGAGAAATAAATCGTACCACTAGTTGTTAGAAAAGTGCTGACTTCCTGATTAAATAATAAGCTCACTGCTGAATGTGATACATAATGTGATAATAATAATATAAAACATAATGTTTTTAAAGGCTGGTAGGTGAGAGATCAGGTGTTAGGAAAAACCAATGGAGCAAACTGTGGTGTCTGTTATACCAAAATGTTACTGCTGTGATACCAGCTCCAACTTGTTAG
>NW_010286304.1:20437-45740 GCF_000700745.2 Antrostomus carolinensis
CAGGAAAACCCATTAAAGCTCCATATATTAAAGCATTTAAGATAGTCCTATGAAAGTAAAACGAGACTTACCACAGAGCTGTTGGTTTTATTGTGAACAATATGATATTTGGGGAAGGTTCATTACAGAGACTTAGACTCTTAAAGTGTCAATTAGGCTACTAAGTCCAAATTAAGCATCACTGGCATTCAAAAAAATCCCCTTTCAGCTGCTGCATTTCCTTTGTGATACCTAAAGTCCCTCAACACCGAATTTTCTGCCAAAACACGTACAGAGCTGCCTAAATCTCTAATTACCTGGCTTTTGCTGTATCCATAGCCTGTGAGGGATGTAAATATAAAGCATTTTCTCATTTTATCTATCTTGGACTGCATGAGCCAGGAGGTGCGATCAGAATGTACTGTGTGGGTACTTGTGATTTCATGCCTTAGAAGGCAGTGACTAAGAAATAGAAAAAGAGCTGGAAAATACTGGGAGGGAAAAGGAAGAATTGGGTGAGAGATATGAAAGAGATGTCCTAGCATCAATTACATGTCTGATGTGGCCTATGAGAGTTATAATTTTTTTCAGTATTTTCTTGGTGTCCATTGATTTTTCTTCCTGAAGAACTCAGTGCAAATTTATTCTTTCATCTTGTAATATTGCTTTAAATGTGTTAAAAATAGCTGGACTTGGGTTAACTTCCAACTCCACAGAAGCTCTGTGGGTCCAACTATATTAGTCATAGTGTCAAACTTCTCTTTATTTCCAACACCATCTTCTACATTCTCATGAAGTGGCTAGGACAACAATTTTCTTTCTCTTTAATAATCACATTATTGTGCATTTAGTGTATTTTTCAGGGACAATGATGTGTGAAAGAACCTCCATTGTTTTTACATTATCATTCAATACAGTTTTACCTGAGTTCTCTTATACTCTACACTTCTTGCAGAGCAACCAGGACACACTATAGCTGGTTTTAACATGCGCTAATCTATACTTACTTCCGGCCAATTCAGTAAATCCAATTACAATAAGACTAATTGTCCCTGAGGCTTGGCCACATATCCCGCACTCTTGACTGACAACTTCGTTACGATCTCTCTTTGTTATAACATGTTCTGGGAGAATGTCCTTCTGCACAGCCATAAAACTCTCAGTTTCTCTTCTCAGCTCTCTCCTGATAGCCCACTTATATTAGGCACAGTACCTTTGCGATTTTTTTTTCCAAAACCCCATGTTGTTCTTTTTCTATCAGTGTATGTTCATGTATATCTTCTTACTATCAGTCTAATGACTTGTTCTCAGTAGGACTATATTCCTCATTTAGTTTTGGAACTGGATCCATGACCTTCTATCATCTCATGTATTTTTATACAATTACATACTTCTGTTCCACAATATCTTTGATAGTTATCAGGCCACTATTTTAAATGACACCTGCTCCTAGCCTGCTGTGTATACAGCCTAGTCTATATATCTTACTGTAAATATCAGAACTGGATGGGAGAGCGGGAACCTGGGTTCAAACACACACTGATTGACTGAAATGTGTTTTGCTAGTTCAACTTTTCTTTCAAAAGACTTAACTCCTAAACCATTATTTCTGGAGTCTTTACCTTGCTCATCCTGAACCTTTTATTTCTGAAGAACTCTTAAAAGCTTTCAGTTCCCAAATCGATGTTCTATTACTCCTTTTTGTGCTTCTGCTGTAACATTTGTACAGTTCCTTTGAGCATCATAAGGCATGTGCATCATACAACCTGAAGGTTACTTCTTTCTCTTTCAAAAATGAATAAAAATTTGACCATTGAATTAATATAAATTTCATTGTGGCATCATAATTTCTGTCTGTCTACATGAAAAGTGTGATAGAAACATCCTATTAACAGTCATTATGTAGCTTTCCTTTGAATGCCTCAACACTGTATACACCTAAAAAAGAGAGGCAACAAAGAACCAGAATGAGAAGGAATCAGCTTGGGAAATTCTGTGCTTCCATCTTCCTTTGTCTGGCATTTTACCATTACACTCAAAGGGAAGGTATATCTTAGCTATTACATATAAATACCACAAACATTCCATAAATCTTCATAATTTCAGGTACTCTTAAAATTCGCTTGTGACACACTAATATATATAGCTTCATATAATATACTTAACATATGTGAGAGGTTTTTAACTTTCTTCAGTACATCTTTGTCACTATAAAAGAATTCTTCACCATTTTCCACTCTGACAACCCCTTACCGTTCTTTTAATAATTTCTAGTACTGAATAAACACCATTATATTAAAAAAAATCACTGATGAGTCTCAAGACAGATCATACACAAATAATTTCTGTTTTTTAAGTGTTTAACTTTCATTGTGTCCTTTCTTATGTTCATTCTAATAAGCATACCTTCATTCTTGTTCACTTCCTGAAGCACTATAGAAGCTCTACTTTTACTTTAGTACTTTAAAAAAAATTAGTTGCCATGTTGTCAGTCTTCTTTATCAAATGAGCTGAAATATATCCAAAGATCACTTATAAATATTGTTGATTCTTCATGTTTCTTTAGTTTTGCTGATCACCTCAATAGCTTCAGCTCTGTTCAACTTCTATGATAGTACAGTAGGAAGTTTCAATTTTTTCTTGTTCAAATATTTTATTACTGACTTGTCACTTTCTCCTTTATTCTCTATTTTTTATTTCAGCCACTGGATCCTCCCACTGTTGTCTTTTTGATGACTAATTAATTTGATTTATTTTGGAGATGTGGCGGGATGGCTCCTATGACTGGAGCATTGGAATGTAAGGATACAAGCTCTTTAAGAAGGACAGTCAGGAGACATGAGGAGAGAGTGTCATCCTCTATGTCAATGACCAGCTGAAGTTCATGGAGCTTTGCCTGGGGATGGATGAGGAGCTGACCAAGAGTTTATGGGTAAGGATCAGAGGGACGACAGGGACAGGCGACATTACAGTTGGAGTCTGCTACGGGCTGCCCAATCAGGAAGACCGAGTGAATGAGGCCCTATATAGACAGGAGCAGCCTCACATTCACAAGCCCTGTTCCTCATGGTGAAATTCAACCACAGCAATACCTCTTGGAAGGACAACACAGCAGGGCTTAAGCAATCCAGGAGGTTCTTGGAATGCATTGATGACAACTTCTTTCTCCAAGTGACTGAGAATCCGACAAGGAGAGATGCTATGCTGGACCTTGTTCTCAACAACAAGGAGGGACTGGTGGGCAATGTGAAACACAAGGGCAATCTTGGCTGTAGTGATCATGAAATGGTGGATTTCAAGATCCTTAGGGCAGTGAGGAGTGTGCACAACAGGCTCACTGCCCTGGACTTCAGGAGAGCAGACTTTAACCTCTTCAGGGACCTACTGGGTAGAGTCTCATGGGATAAAGCCCTGGAGGGGAGAGGGGCCCAAGAAAACTGGTTAATATTCAAGGATTGCCTCCTCCAAACCCATGAGAGATGCATCCCAGCAAAGAGGAAGGCAACCAAAAACTCCAGGAGGCCTGCATGGATGGACAAAGAGCTCCTGGACAAAAAAAAAAAAAAAAAAAAAAAAAAAAGAAAACAACAGGGAACAGAGAGTGAAAGCAAAGGCAGGTAACCTGGGAGGAGTATAGAGAAATTATCTGAGCAGCCAAGGATCAGGTTAGAAAAGCTAAAGCCCTGGCAGAATTAAATCTGGACAGGAATGTCAACGCCAACAAGAAAAGCTTTTATAGGTATGTTTGGGAAATTGTGGGCCCCCTCCGGAAGGAAACAGGAGACCTGGTCGCTAAGGATACAGAGAAGGCTGAGGTATTTGACTTCTTTGCCCCTGTCTTCACCAATAAGTGCTCGATGACACATCTCTCAAGTCACAGAAGGCAGAAGCAGGGTCTGGGAGAATGAAGAGCCACCTGTTGTAGGAGAAGACCAGGTTCGAGACTCTCATCTGAGGAACCTGAAGTTGCAGCAGTCTATGGGACCTGATGAGGTGCATCTGCAGGTCCTGATGGACCTGGCAGATGAAGTTGCCAAGCCACTATCCATCATATTTGAGAAGTCCTGGCAGTCTGGTGAAGTTCCTACAGACTGGAAAAGGAAAAACGTAACCCCCATATTTAGAAAGGGAAACAAGGAAGATCTGGGGGACTAAGGTCAGTCTCACTTCAGTGCCAGGCAAGATCATAGAGCAGATCCTCCTGGAAACTATGATAAGGCACATGGAAAGTGAGGAGGTGAGTGGTGACAGCCAACATGGCTTCACCAAGGGCAAATCGTGCCTGACCAATTTGGTGGCCTTTTATGATGGGGTTACAACATTGGTATAAAAGGGAAGAGCAATTGATGTTATCTAACTGGACTTGTGCAAGGCATTTGACACCATTCTGTGCTACATTCTTGTCTCTAAGTTGGAGAGATATGGGCTAGATAGAGGGACCACCAGGTGGATAAGGAATTGGCTAGAAGGTCACACTCAAAGAGTTGCAGCAAGTGATGTTCAAGTGCAGACCAGTGATGAGTAGCATTCCTCAGTGTCAGTATTGGGATCAGCACTGTTTAACATTTTTGTCGTAGACATGGAGAGTGGACATGCCCCTCTGTTCTTGTGAGACCCCACTTGGAGTACTGCGTCCTGTTCTGGAGGCCCCAACACAAGAAGGACATGGACCTACTGGAGTGAGTTCAGAGGAGGGTCGTGAGGATGATCCAAGGGCTGGAAGCAACTCTCCTATGAGGGCAGGCTAAGAGAGTTGGGGTTGTTCAGCCTGGAGAAGAGAAGGCTCCAGGGAAATGTTATAGCGACCTTCCAGAACCTGAAGGGGTCTACAGGAAGGCTGGGGAGGGACTTTTTACAAGGACAAGCAGTGATAAAACAAGGAGTAGTGGCTTTAACCTTGATGAGAACAGATTTAGATTAGATATTAGGAAGAAATTCTTCACTGTGAGGGTGGTGAGACACTGGAACACATTGTCCAGAGAGGTTGTGGCTGCCTCCTCTCTGGAAGTGTTCAAGGTCAGGTTGGATGAGGCTTTGAGCAACGTGGTCTAGTGGAAGGTGTCCCTGCTGATGGCAGGGGGGGTGGAACTAGATGATCTTTAAGGTTCCTTCCAATCCTAACTATTCTATGATTCTATGATTATTTCCCACAACATTCTCTAATACTCCTTTATAGTCATGACTACACCCAAAGCTGAGTCTAATTTATTCATTACTTTTTAGCAGTCATCCTTTCAGGTAATATATTAACAGTTTAATAGCCCAAGTACTTCACAACACAGAAAATGTTCTTCTGCTATTTTGCTTAGCATAGAGATATTTTCTTTATCAGATTGTGATAATTTCATTTGCTCCTTCCTGTTATTGTTTTGGTTCCCCAGAATGACCACCTGCATTTGCAAAATATTGCTTTAGTAATGTTGCAAGCAGCAACACCCAGTCCTCTGACGTTTCTATAGTTACTTGATGATGAGCTAGTCCCACTTTAGTAGCAATATAAAACCTGTCAGGCTACATATTCAAAGCAACATCTTTATGAATTACCTTGCCATTTTTATTTTATTCTACTTCACTATGTTGAGAATGATATAAGTGTGCAGGATTCCTGCTTCCAGGTCCAAGATCCCTTTTCAGTTTTGTTGTACTGTTAACCTAAAACCAGAGTCTAATAGTGGATCACAAATTTCACTCTTCTAAGAAATTAAAGACAAAGAACTAAATATCTCTGACTTTAAGAGCTAACAGCACATTTGTAAAACACAGAGCTGTTTTATTAACTTAAATGTAATTGTTATTATATTTTTTCTTAGAAAATAATAATTTGAAATCTGTGTGTATTTTTCAGCAATACATGAGACCTTCCTGACAGTTTGGACTTTACTCTATGAGGCCACAAAAAGTGAGTTTCAAAAGTCTGCAACAATGAAATAATCAGTTTTTGACCAGTTCTACCATGGTGTTTTCTAAAATGTCCTGAGAAGCTGGAAAAGTTACCTAGTTTTTATTAGTCATAGTGGAGCTGAGTTGGGGGAACCAGTGAAACATCTGGTGAACCTCCGTGGGGATGGGACTCAGTGCTTTTCAGGAGTTTTTTCTCTCAAAAAGTGTTATGAGGTGGCTCAGTCTTTTTACTTTCTCCATTAGCTGTATGTTAATTTCTGACTTCTCCTTTGCAAACTCCTGTAAATTGCTGACAGAGCAGTACAGATCTGCACAGCTTCTGAAAGTACTAAGTTGGTAGTATGTATCCAAACATACTGGTTGGATACAGAGAAGTTTAAAATCAAGTTTCTAAACAGATTAGAAGATGCAACAGAAAAAAAAAAAAAAAATAAAAAGCCCACTCTATTTTCCTAACATTGTGAGAATAATGTTTATTTCAAAAATACAGATATTATTTGGATGTTTATATTCTGTGAAAAGTTGTCAGAAAGATAGATTTTAAAATCCATGTCACAGTCTTCCTTTGGGGTTTTTTTTACATGTATACTTTAAGAAGAAATAGTTTTATTTCTGTGAAACAGTGTTGTTTCAGTGTTGTCTGTGGTTGCTTTAAGGAAAAAGGAATTAGAGTTAGGAATACTTACTATCAGAACCTTCTTAAAAAAGTATTGTCTTCTTTAAGCAGTCCTATAACTATCAAAATATTCAAGTGATTCTTCCTCTTCCACATTTATTGTTAAGAGAAAACTAGCCATAATCCACATCCAGAAGAGTATCCAACCCATAAAGTGGAAATTCCACCTTAAAAAGTAATGAATTTTTGTTTGAATTATAGTACTGTTAGTGGGTGAATCTCTAAATGAGCCCTAGCACCAGGTAGTAGTTAATTGAGTGAATTGATTGTCCCTCAAAAGAAACTGCATTTTCTTAAAACAAAATTATGTTAAAGGAGAAGGTAAATTTAGACAATTTGAACAAATTGTAATTATCTACTGCTATATACCTCTGGGTATAAGGGAATGATTATTTGTAATGACTTTTCTCCTTTTTGATGATTATTTAGATATTATTTAGTTGTCTTTCCTCGTAGCATACTGCAAATTATATTCTTCCACAATGATGACATTATAATTAAGAAAAGTCACATTCATATTATTCTTTGTATATTTTGACAAAGCACAATTAAAAACTTTCTGTGGGGAACAATAAAGTAAATGAAAGAAAATGTCCCACCAAATATTTCCCTTTTGGTATCCCATGTTAATATTTTTATGAGCCTCTTAAGCTTATCTAAGAGATTTTTAATGCAGCAGGGTATGTTATTAGGTTTGTATTTTTTTGCACAATATCATACATTTCAGTCTTTATCACAGTGGGAACAATAAAATAACAGACCGCAATGCATTAGCATCATAAAGAAAATGTAACAAATGGCTTTATAACTGTAGTAAAAGTTGCATGAGCACTAGCAGCTGTAACAGAGATGTTGCTGCAGCAGCATTTTATGACCTAATAGCACTCAGTGGGCTGATAATGTTATGTGTGTGTGTGTAATGCCAGCAGTTTCCAAGGCCTAGATTTCAATTCAGATAAATAATTGAAAGCACTTTTAGACTTTTCCATAAAATGTTTAAGAAGAGATCAAATTCTCCTTCCCTGTAGTGGAAAATTAAATAGTTTTTACAGTGATATTTTATGATGAAACTCTAACTATTATCTGTAGGAAGAGAAGGGTTGGGGTTTTTTTAAATGTTGTTCGAAATAAAGTATGTTTGAAGGAGCTCTCGTTTGCTTTGTTTCTGAATACTGGTAGTAGACAATTATACTTGTTTTTACCCTTGGTTTCTATTTCCTGATATTTGGAGACAAGGACTATAATAGTAATATTTACTGAAATACTTTGAATATGATAGTAATCATGACACAATGTGTCTGCTTTTTTGGAATGAGAAAAGAACGGGAGGACTGCAGAAGAGTCAATCTTTGGAAAATGATGGGATTGATTATCACATAGTATAAATGTGCAATTCACCTGGAGTTCTATAGCCTTTCTCAAAAAAAAGTGATAACTATTTTCCTGCCTCCTTCTCAGAAAAGATGAAATGCAAAATGAACTCTTGATGAGTGAATGAAAAGATTATATAATGTACAGTATGCAACATCATTTTACCATTTAAAGCACACAAAACATAATAATCTATGGGGGTTTTTTTAAATAGGACTTTGGAATTACTCCTCTTCCTCTGTTTCAAAAAGAAATTACTTGTTTTAAAAAAAGGTGAATGAAAGAGGGGGAGGGATATGTGTTACACTAAATACTGTACTAAATGCTTTTTTTTGTCACATTAACCTGCATTTTCTGTTCTCATTGTTCTGACTGCTTACATAATGATGAATACAAAATTACTTTTTTTGCCGAAGTGCTCCTTCTTTGACTATCTTAATTCCTTTCAATGTGTCTTAAAACATCTTTCAAACTGACAGAACTGGAACAATTTTGAAAGTGTGGGTATTCTGAGATCCCACTTATTTCTCAGTTGGAAACTTTCTTAATCCTTCTGCTTTAGGCAAAGTTAAAAGCAGATAGTGTCAGATAAGAAATAAATTATACAAATATTATTCCTTCTCCTTGTCTTCCATCCTCCCAAAAAGAAAAAAAAAATCTTATGGTTTATAACAGTGAGCTTTATCAGCATAAAATTATCAAGGTCACTTTAAAATAATTTTATATTTGGATTCTGGAAAGGCTGAAAATACTTAGGTAAAGGATAATGCCTCATGAAGCAGAGAGTACAAAGAAAGAAGGATGAGAGGACATTCAGAGACATAAGAGAAGGAAGTTGAAATATACATGTTGAATTATTTTTGGAATTATTGTTTTAATGCACTTCTGAATTTTTATATTATGAATGTTATAATAGATCAACTAGATCCTCTGGAAGCACTTCTTTATTATTTTAAATCTAAATTAATTAATATAGTAATAAAAAGAGGTGGAAATATAATTTTTTAAAATTTATATATATGTAATGAAAAATCCACATAATTATTTTTGGTTGGGTTCAATTGAGTTTTTGGTGGGGTAAGGTAATTCCTTCATGCAAATCGAATATAAGTAGGCAGGACTTGATCTCACGTGCATTCAAGTCAGTTGAAAGGTCTTTACTGAGACACTCAAACTTCAAATTGAGGCAAAACTTAAACCCCATATTTACCTTTTACAGTTTTCTCTTTACAAAATTGTGAACCTAATATGGTGAGAGAAAATGGATGTTATGGCATCTCGGTTATAGTGTTTAAAAGCAAAATTAAGTGAACAATTAAGCTGTCATTTAGTTTCAGTTTACTCAATACAAAATCATCTGCTGCTGACAGGCTCTGTGAAAAATACTTGGTGAGCAGAAAAAACAGTGTTGTGGTTTCTTTCATTTATGTTGCAGAAAGTTTATTTCAGCTGCGTCTCTGCAACAGTAAAAACTACAATTGCTTCAGGATTGCGTAAGGAGTCAGAGGTAAGAAATCTCTACATTTCACAGGTCTTCCATAAGAAGTTTAATTATTTCCAAGATCATTTGTTCCTCATGTAATATGGAAACTAGCACAAATGACAAGCTTGTTGACTCTATCACCCTCTCCTGAGGTAGATGACTCCTTATGTAGTCATTGCTTTTAAAAATAATATATATGCTACATTATAGGTAAATGAATGCAATATGAGATATACACTATTGCTATCAAAAAGTGGAAGGTCCTGCTACAAGACAGAAGTAATAAGTTGTGAAATACTGGAACATGTAGAAGATTTCTTATGGGATTCTCAAAGATGTGTGTTTCATTGTTCTGTGGAAAGAAATATAAACTGTATCTGTAAAGTGGATAAGCAAAGTCATGTACACCCTAAATTTGTTATTTAAGAATAATAAATATGAGCTTTTACTGAGTGCACAATAGGTGCAGGAAGAAGAAGCAAATGGCTGTGTGATTCCTAAGACAGGAAGGAAGAACTGGATTCATAAATATGCTGTTGTGTTGTGAGATACTTGGTGTGCAACAGGATAACATAAACCTGCAATTTTTGTTGATTGAACTGTAAGAACCGAGCACTAAGTATTCTCCAGCTAATTAAATTGGGTGAGCATAGGTGTTGTAATTGAAAGCAGGTATTTAGACTAAATTTTAGAACATTTTAATTCTAATGGTTGAAAAGATTTACAAAGGACATGGTAAAGAGGTGTGTTTTCCAGATTAGGGGTCTTAAGTTTTATAATAAACACTGTATCCTCATTAAAAAGTTTATCTTCATTTAATATTTAAATATATACCAATTATATACCAATATATATAATATAATATACCAATTCAGCTTGCTTACTTATCATTAAAGAAATATTTTTATATCTTGTCAGAGAGTGAGAGGATCTAACATAGCTAAAGCCATAAACTGAACAACATATAATGACTGGGGAAAAAAAAAACAAAAAACAAAAAACACAAAAGGAGGAGCTTACGCGTATCCATCTTTTTCCCCCCACTTCCTGGCTTATTTTCAGTTTAACTCTGAGCACAATATATGAAGGCAATCCTGTTGGGGTATTTGGGTTTTTTTCATAGACGCTGTCAATGCTCAATTTTATTGGGCTGCACACAGCTTTTCATACTGTTGACCATTGCTAGCTTTATATAGGTTATTTCCTTCTAAGCACAATATTAATGAAGTGGAAATGAATGATCTTCTGCAATTTTGAACTTCCTTTGTAAGTTATCAGATGGTAAACTTGGACAAATTTTCTTTCTGTCCCTAAAGAACTTCTACTCCATCAGTATGAAACTGATACTTGGCTTCACTTATTTTCCTTCTGAAACTTGGTTCCTTGCTTCTTTTTTCTGATCTTGACTGTAAAACCAGGTGTGTCTGCAGCAGCTCACACCTTGTGGGTCTGGTGACAGAGAAAGTGGTTGGGAGGTCTGTGAAGAGATACTTCTAAAGCTAGTTTACTGTGTGAGAGAGAATAAGCAGATCCTGAGGATAATGAAGTCTTCAAAATAACATTTTGTACCTCAAAGTATTTGTTATATGTCTCTCTCCCAGCCTTAGTCCTCGTTAACAGATAAAAATGAACTTTTAACTATCAGAATAATATGAAGGAATACATACACTCACCATTTCAGCCAGTGTATGCTTCAGACCCTAATTTTACTTCCAGGTTTCCTTAGAAACCACCTCAGACTCATTCTTCCTTTATGTTTTATAAAAACAGGTGAAATCACCTGAGGTTTTGCTAAAAGATCCTAGTTGAGGTCTCTGAAGGTACTGGTGACACAGCTGTCTTGATGGAGAGCCCTTCCATCAGGTAAATTTTGTTTGTGTGTTTGGTTTTTTTGTTTGTTTGTTTGTTTGTTTGTTTGTTTTTCCCTAAGAGAATTTACCTTAATGATATTTGGAGCATGATTTACTGTAAAGCCACAGTCTATATTTGGATTTTATCTAATAAAACTGATGATAGAACAGAGGAAGTTCAATTTATCTGACAATGGCTACTACATTGTATATATTTATCTTAGTACATTTGCCCCAGAGAAATCAATGTTTTTAGTAATTAAACTATTTTTGGTCATATGTTGATGTGCCTTTCTGTTCTGTTTCTGTGTTCTTGATTCTTTTCATACAAATCAAGGGTATTTGATAATTTTCTATTACATTTTCTTATTTATAATACCTATGCATATTATTATGCTGATCCCAAAGTGACTAATATAACTGAAAACAGAAAGAACTTCCCCAAATAAAAAACTGATGGTTTTGAATGATTTTATATTTTCTTTTGTATGTGTGTATTTATACAATCTATTTGCATTAAGTAAAGGCTCCACTGTAATATATACACACAAAGTACAGAATTAAGTTTATATATTAAAAATTTGTTTTATCATCTCCTAATTCTTCTATCACCTTCCATATCATCTGTACCCTTTACCTTTCTGCTAAATGACACAAAGTGTTTTGTTTTGTTTTGTTTTGTTTTGTTTTGTTTTTAAAAAAGCTCAGTCAAGTGAAATATTTGATCATATGCTTACTTTGTGGTCTAAAGTTAAAATTGAAATTAAAATATGTGAATCTACACCTTTTTATTTTTTAAATCAGAATTTATTATGTATTATATATTTCTCTACTGAAGCTGTATTTTATGCTTGATCCCAAATGCCATTATATTCACCAGAAAAAGTGTGACCAGCAGGACTAGGGAAGTGATCATTCCCCTGTACTTGGCACTGGTGAGGCTGCACCTTGAGTACTGTGATCAGTTTTGGGCCTCTCACTACAAGAGAGACATTGAGGTGCTGAAGCATGTTCAGAGAAGAGCAATGAAGTTGATGAAGGGTCTAGAGGACAAATCTTATGAAGAATGGTTGATGGAACTGGAGTTGTTTAGTCTGGAGAAAAGGAGGCTGAGGGGAGACCTTATAACTCTGTACAACTACTTGAAAGGAGGTTGTAGCGAGATGAGTCTGTCTCTTCTCCCAGGTACCAAGTGATAGGACAAGAGGAAATGGCCTTAAATTGCACCAGGGAAGGTTTAGATTGGATATTAGGAAGTATTTATTCACCAAAAGGGTTTTCAAATATTGGAACAGGCTGCCTAGAGAAGTGGTGGAGTCACCATCCCTGAAAGTATTTTAAAGATGTGTAAATGTGGTGCTTAGGGACATAGTTTAGAGGTGGACCTGGTAGTGTTACGTTTATGGTTGAACTCGATAATCTTAAACGTCTTTTCCAACCTAAATGATTCTATGTGTTTTGTATTCCTCAGAGTAGAGAGGTTCAAGGCAAACAGGTGCAAGTGTTTCAACTTCCATTCCTTGCTGCCTTTATTTCACTGGAGACTCAGTTAGGAATTCCTGCATTACATGTCCTTATATATCCATTACATCTGGAAGGTCTTTATAATTCAGCTGTTAGTCTGAGAAAGAAAAGACTGCAAAGAACATACAGTTCTAGTCGTCCCAATGTTTGCTCTGTTCCATGTCCAAGCTCACCACCAGCCACCAAGTAGGTAGTTCAGAGTATCTGTTTTCACCCTGTATATTGTGTATATGGATTTAATGCATTGTATCATATATTAATGAAGAGTTAGAAGTGCTTTTGTTAAGGGAAGTTGTGCCTAACATTTGAATAGAGCAGACTCACTTGATATAGTCTATCTGAATTTCCAAAAGGCATTTTAGAAGGTCTTTCACCAAAGTATCTTGAAGATGCTAAACTGGGCTGAGAAGGAGTGTTATTATTGAATAACTGGTTAAAGGGTAACAAAAGTCAGAAAACAAATTCTTTGAAGGGAGGTAGACTGCCATCGGAGACTGACAGGGTTCAGTATCAGGGCTTATGATATCTGGCATGTTTGTAAATGATTCAGAAAAAATTGTGGCAATATTAAATTGCAAAAAAGGACTGTGTGGAATTATTGATGTATTCATGGTACCGAGAGACTAGAAAATAATAAGACACGTGACATTCAGTGTCCGCAGAGAGAAATTAAATCTGTGGGAAAAACTGTTCCAGGGATGGGCTGTGAACTCAGAAAAGATCTTTGGTGTTTATATTTGCCTGTTCTATGAAAGGATCAGTTTGGTGATGGGTAGTATTTAAGAAAGCAAAAGGTAACATTTATGTGGAGTGGAATAGAAAACATTATTATGGTTATAATACTATGCATTAATCAACGATTTCTGCCCATCTTGGACTAATAAGTGTGCTGTTCTTGCACCATCAAAAATGAATTAATAGAACTAGAAAAGATACAGAGGGAGGTGATGGGGATGAATGAAAGATATGGAGAGTTTTCTGTAGAGAAATTTTCAGGGATCTTCAGTCTGGAAAATAAATAACTAAAGGGAGACATGTTAGAAGTCTATAAAATCATAAGCAATATAGAGAGTATGACTAAAACCAACTTTTTTAATTTGAGAAAGCAAGGTACAAACTAACAATATCAGACAGCAGAATAAAAATCAACATAAGTAAGTATTCCACACAGCACACAGATAAGCTGCAGTGACAGCTAATTGCAGTGTTGCAACTGTGACTCGGGACACAGCAGATGCTAAAAAAATTCATGCGTTCAAAAAACCAATGAGCTGAAGTCATGGAAGAAAAATCATTTAAGACTCTAAAAACACAAAAGAGCCACATCCAGCTCAGGAAACTCAGGCTATTGAAAGCTGGGAGAACATACTAGGGAAGCATTCCTGGATGTGTGCCCTGTTTGTATATTTTCCTTAGGTGTCTCTCTCAGCCAGCATCAAGGAAAGGATGTTGAATCTGCTGAATCTTTCATCTGAACACAGTGTCCTATCTGATGGTCTCACACTCACATTAATGTTACCCTCTGTTATATCTGACTTCAAGGTTATTTATCATTCCTTCCTTCTTTAAAAATTAAGCAATCCATGTGAAATTCCATAACTTTTTTTAAAAAGAGAATGTGGTAATTTCAATTTCTTCTGTCTTTTGTGTTTTTCTTTCTTATAGTAAAGATTTTTTTTTTTTTACTCTAAAATTATATTTTTCTCTATGATTACTATTCGGACAGATGCTAGTTTACCCTAGCAGGAAAAAACCCACAAAACAACCACATTAAAGTATAATCTATTTTGCCTGAAATCTGCTAAATTAATTGAGAAGTACCACCACTGAAGCAGAAAATAAGGATGGATTTGAGTAATGAATGATGCCTGGCTAATGATACTGAACACCATTAGAGCAAGAGAGAGACTGTTTTCTCCATATAGGCTGATTGGGGAGCGGGTTAAAGTTGGCAGAAAGCTGTGAGACTAGGTGCTGAGTGAGAAGAGTATGTTATTCACTGCAGAGAGCAAACAAGAAAATTTGAGAAAGAAGTTAGAATGCAAGAGAATCAAAGAAAGTCAAAGAAGTAGAAAATAAAGAAGAACAATACAAGACAAGAACTGAGAAGTCTACACAAAACATCAGCTAGCTGTGTTTTCTGCCTCTCAGTTTGGGCATGTTTAGGATGTATGTTGACCACATGATCCCGATTAGAATCCTAGTCTACATAGCAGGGCAACATCTGAAAGTCAATGCTGAGCACACTTATTTTTCTTTCTTATCATTCACTGGATGGCGGAAAAATCTTGCATATAGTTCTCACTGAAAGTTTTTGAATAAATATAAAATAAAAAGACTTAGTTATCCAAGTCTCTCATTTACCTGTAGTAGACACTTCAGTTGGAGAAGACAATTCTCTGCTCTGCTGAGGTACAACTTTTTTTTAACTGTCCTATGTGATGTGACTGAAGTGACAAAAATGAAATACTCTATCTCGCTTAACTTCTTTACACCAGCCTCTCAATTTTTACATTTTTATGTCACTCATTTCAATGTTTTTCTGAATCTAAAAGAGTGATGAAAAGATCAAGTGCATGTTTGACATCTTAACTCCCTTTAGAACATTATTTTTCTTCTTGTTTTGTTTTTTTGTTTTTTGGGGTTTTTTTTGAAGTTTAAAGCCTGGACTGTCTACAGTTTTTCTGAAGACTCTCATGTTTTTAAAAAGCAGACTTGAATTGCCACATCCAAAATGATGTGATCTAGAATCTCATGTGAAATAAAAAATATTTTTTATCCTAATTAATGTCAGAAAAATGACCCAGGCTTTAAAAAGTAGTGTCTGCTACACATCACTCTCTTCCTCCTGACCTCCTTCCACGAAATGGGCATTGAAAATTGTGTGGGCTTTCATCATGTAGGAAGAATTGTTTTCAGTACTGTGTTCATAAAGGAGTTAGCACCACAGACGTCTTTCATTTCAAACCCGATGCAGTCACAGCAAAGAAATTTCTGGGTGTTTGCTCCTTCTTTGGTTTAAAATCGTGTGGCTACTTTTCAGTCTTGTTAGTCAGCTTAGCTCTACAGAGACTGGCAACGCTGCAAAATCCTACTCCAGGGGCTGTAGCTGAGCTGACCTGCCCCTCATGCGTGTAGTGCCGCAGGTTTTGGAGAGGGCTCATGGTCCCTTGCATGGCAGTAAAAAAACTCACAGGGCTCTTTCCTCATTAGCTCTTAACTCATGTGTTGTTTTGGGTACAACATGTAGATTGTGGAATGGGAAAGGGAGACTGCAGATTTGTTAAGACAGCAGCTTATGACTTGTGTTGACCTGTTCACACTAATGGGACAGGTAGCTGCAGTACTATTATGTTAAATTTGAAATCAATGTTGCATCTGTGCATAAGATCTGACTTAAAATATTAACTCTTTTTAGTTTTTAAGTGTTCCTGCTTTCAGTTAGCTAAATATTTTAAATATTGAAAACATCCCCAAAAAGGTTTTTTTTTTTGTTTTTTTTTTTTTTGTTTTTTAATATTAGAGATTATGCTTCTCACTTCTATGGTTTTTATTTTAGAATTATTAATGAAGACACTACAGAAATTACTTAAGAATAATAAGACAAGTTCCAGACCTTTGACTGACATAAAGACTCAAGTACTTGACCCACACTCCATATAATTTTCCTCTCTTATCTATAAAACAGAAGATATAACTACCCAATAACTAATATAGTGCTTCATAGACCTGTTAGAAAGTAAATAAAAGGAATGTACATTTGACATTTTGCTAAAGCAGAGAGCACTGACATTACAAAGATCTAAAGTTTTAGAACTATTAGCCACATACATAAGGATTGACCAAATCTTGGTACCCAAAAGAAGCGAGACATGGCTTAACATGCATAAAGCATCTTGACTTTCCAGGTGTCCTGGGTTTGGTTAGGATAGAGTTAACTGTTCTCAGGGAAATGAGATGGGGGTAGCTTCTCTGGGTGGCCAGGGCAGGTGTTCTATACCACCTGATGGTATTCCATACCACGTGACATCATGCACCGTATTTAAAAAGGGAAGCTCTGGGAGGAGGGGGCTGCTGGGTATTGTAGTTTGTGAGCCGGTCCCCGCGGTGAGCCCGTTTCTTTTATCATGTTCTGACATTGTATACTCTTTCATTAATACAGTTGTTGTATTACTATTCCAGTAAACTGCTCGTGTCTCAACCCCTGAACCCCATTTTTTTATATTTTCTCCTCCCCGTACCACCAGAAAGTAGGGGGTGGGGCAGGCAGCGATACTTCCTGGTTAAACCACGTCACCAGGGTTTAATTTTATGATGGCTTTCCAGATTTCTTTCCTTTGCCTTGCTAGTATGCTTCTGTCTAATAACACCTTACTAATTTCATTGAGCACCAGAGACTGAAAAAACATCCTTGTGTGTTTCTCACTTTAGCTGATCATATTTCATTGTGAACAGGATAGGAGGCATTGAAAAACACTGGCGTGACACTGAGTTATCACTCAGAACAAGGGTGTATTACTGGCTTGGGAAAGCAGTCTTGGATGACAGGATGTCTGTTCTCTTTAGGTCCAAAATTAAGCTGTTGTCAAAAACTCAACAAAAAACCCCAAGAATTTGTGGTGCAGAATTGTTTATGCTTTGTAAAGTCCCCTTTATACCAAATGCTCATTAAGATAAAATGATAGCACCTGCAACCAGCTGAGCCTAATTTACATTTTTACTTGTAACATTTCTTGTTTAGTTGCAGTTTTATCCTAATTAAAATGTGTTCCAATATCCATGAGCATAGGCTAGAAGGCTAGTGATGCAGAGCAGTGAGCTGGAGGCCACTGATGCATGGCATGAAGCTGGAGGCACTGGGGTGGGACATAAGGAAGACAGTTTTATGGAGTAGCCTAAAAGGCTCCAGGGAGCGATGATATGCTAGAAAATGTTACTAAAGTACTGTAGTCTGAAAATTACTAGAGGAAGACAGATGGATGGGACGACCGATAAAGGACAGAAATCTGTAAAATGGCTGATTTGAGAGACCTGGTAGGCTGAGGCTATCAGAAGAAAAAGACCGAATGTGAAAGCCCACTGGAGCAAAAGACGAGTGATAGGAATCACTGAAGTATGGTACAGGTGAGCTTTCCAAAGCTTGATTAGCAGAGCACAGCCATTGCTTTGCCCAAGCGGGTCAGCCAAAGTAAACTTTGAAACCTAGATATCACTCAAGTTAGCCAAGAGGTTAAAATACGCATTCTGTGTCAGAGCAGAAATGAGAGACCAGGGAAAAAAAATTGAACTCTTATTTTCATAAGCAGTCCTAGTGTGCTGAGCCATGGTTATTCTGGTCGTTCCAGTGGCAGACCTCACTCTGTCACGGACAAGTCACGGTCAGCTGTGTGAACTGGGAAAGCACTTGGTAGGTACAGACTAAAGCACAGTGTGTGAGTAAATTTGTATGTTTTGCGATGCACTACTCTCTTGGAGGTCACAGTGCTGCAGAGTTACTGTGCCAAATACCCTTCTGCATTCAGTTCTGTGTCTGTGCCAAGAAACTGGATAAATTAGCCTGTAAGGAGCAGCGTGCTGCTGCAGCTATTCTGCAGTGAGTGCCTGAACTGGCTCATTTACATACAGCTTCACTTACCTGTAATTCAGCTATGACTGCCTTGCACTGAAAGTTATGATACAAATTTACTTATGAAAGACTGAGAGCTGCAGTTTAGTTATATCCTGTATCTTTTCTAACCATCCAAAAGCTGTATTCAGAAAATTGGTAAGAGATTAATATTAATTCCAGACTTTTGGTACAGACAAGTTCTTAACTGAGTAGGTGAATAAGATATTTCTATTATCCAACCAATTTTCCTGTGCTTGTCACATTATTAGTGTTTATGCCTGGAATTAGATTGCTATGTCTTAGGAAAGCAGCTATTTGTATTTGTAAGGCATTCCTCAGTTTTGTGATTGTTTCCCTGATGCTAATTTTTAAGTCCTTTAACATCAGAAAATAATCATGTGAAAAAACCGCAGATTAAATAAATTGGTGAAAAAAATTTGGAACATATCCTGTAAATTTATATTTGTCTCACAATTCCTGATTCTATTCTCATAACTTTATCCATGAAAAGATTTTATAAAATTTACCACATGTCAAACTTTAAATTTTGGGTTTGGATTCTAGTATGTTATAAAGATTTCTAGTTAGACAAAATTTCTAAAAGTCCTCAGAAAGCAGAAGGTACCTTGTCTGTAAAAGAACGAATGAAAGTTAGCAAGGAGGTTAATATTTTTATATTATATATGACTTTTCTTTCCCCCTAATGTGTGTATGCATGTCTTTTTAATAGTTGTATTTATGGGTATGTTAGGAATAGACCAGGGGCTAGAGAGTCTCCTTGATTATTATACTCCTTGAGTATTCTAGAAAGGAATTCAAGAGAGGCCAAAATTGAATTAGGATCAAAAATTGTAATTCAATACTATGATAATCTATAAAATAAGAAAAACTATTAAATCAACAGGAAATGAAAATGATTGCAGTTAGCCACGCAACCATCACTCACCACAAAAGCTAAGTGATCCTTGAACTGGATGAATCAATCCAATCAATCAATCAAGGTCAAAGAGTTGCCATACTCGAGGAAATATGAACATATGCAGTAGAAGCTTAGAAATAAAATGAGCCATGCTGTCATCTTTTGTTAATAGGAGTTTTATCTGATTAAGGAAAGCAGCCATTGAATCAACAAATTTACACTAGCATTTGCAGCAAATCGACTGGCAAGAGGTGATCCAAAAAACAGTTATGAAGTAGCAATGATGCAGTACAGTTGTATACTATTTAGCTGAGCATAGAGGTACTGCAGACAGCAGACTTTAGTACCTCCCTACAGCTGAAAATTATTTAAATAGCTACATTTAGTATAAAAAGATTTTGTATACTACTTTATTTTTAGAAAAGTCAGGCACACACTGAGAAACAAAAAGACGAAGCTGGATTTTAAACACTTTTTCAGCAACACCTGAATAGAAATATTCTTCTTTTCACCCTTGTACATTTTTTCTCCTTTAATTTATAGTCTCTTTTGCCTTTCAGCCTCAATCACTTCTGTCACTCTCATATCTATTTCACAAAATAGGATTTGCATAATGAACAATTTTGCAGATATTCAAAATATGAATTAGTTTTTTCTGACACTGCAGTGAGAGAAATTTGAAAAGATTTGATCTTTGTGACTGCCAAAGTCAGCAGGGGTGAAAGTTAAGTTATGTAGAAAGCGTAGCAATCATACTTTTCATTAGGACCTGCATATTTTCTCATTGATCATTCTCGGTGCATCATGCAGGTGGAAGACCAATCTCAAACATGACCCATTATAGTATTTCCCATATATGAGCATAATAAGTCACTGCCTTTTCAGTTACAGTATAAGATCTTAACACTGGCTGCACTCATTTCTGTAGTCAAATAAACCTAGTTACTAAAACACCTAGTAGTGATAATAAGCACTGAAGAGAATTACATTAGTGCCTTTAACCATTAAGAACTCTTCTACTCAATTGAAATTTTGGATTATGGCATGATTACTTGACAGAAGATGGAAAAGAGACTGTTTTAAGGATAGTGATAAGAAATTGCAGGGCTTGCTGTTACACAGAGAAGTAGGTGAAATGGAAATTGTTCCATTCTGAATGCCAGCACCTACCATTGGTCAAAATAAAAGCACTTACAGCACACTTCTGAATACTTTTTCATAAGGGTTTTCATATTAGGAAGTGCATTTCTGAGGGCAGTGACAAGAAGACAAGAGTTGCAAGAGATTCCAGTGAGTGGGTTAGGAAAGGTCTGTAGTGGGGCTCTGAAATAGAAAGAACTTTTGAGTTTAATGCTGGTTAAAAGGGAGTTGAAGCTTCAGAAGAAAAATCCCTCTTCATACTGGATTATTTTTACAATTAGGAAACTGTTTGTTTCAGATTCTTTACAAGTAAAGAAGAATGTGTATCAGATGAATTCAATATTATTTTTCCCTTCCCAAAGATACAACTTGCAAGGCTCAGAACTTTAGATAATTGCTTAGGTAAAAAAGGCATATGTTAACTAAGGATCTTTACATTGATGAGCAATTTCTCCAAACAAAACCAAAAGTATGTAAAATGATGGTATCTTTTTCAAAGGATTGTTAATGATCCTAAACATCATGAGACTGATAATCCAGTGAAGTTTGTATAATCTCTGAAAACTACTGCTCTATAATATACAGTATAGGTGTAAGTTATAAGATAGTGTGGTCAAGAACTGGTGAACATCCTCATAAGATTCAGTTATCAACACTAGCTGTAGTAGGCTAGCCTTGTTATAGTAAGTTATCTTGCAAAAACAGATACCCTTCACTGCTAGTGTGCAGACAGTATGTTTCACTGGTGTATGCCAAGTGACTGGAGCATAGACATGCACGGAATGCATTTTCTAAAGAGTGCTTCAGTATATTTTGAGATTGGGAGGCCTTGGTGAAAAAAGTTATATGTTTTTCACCCCACCCCTTATGAAAACAGAAACGTGGTTCATGCGGTATTAACTGTTTTGCCAGAGGGTATTTCTTATGTTGGTTGGGCTGAATTCTTTTTAGCTGTTCACTGATTTCTGGACAATATAAATGACTGTGTGTCACTTAAATACCCTGTCTCCTTGTGTTTTAAGATCTTTCTTTAACCTATCATCTGCAGTGAAGCATTTTTAAAAATATTTCTTTAGACTAATACTGTTGTGACTGCTTTGAAACTCCAGTACTTCCTAATGACATGTAGATGGTTCTCAGGATGACTAAGGTCTGTGCTTCCTTTGTAGCTGAAGTACCAAGTGGCAACATTCACTGAGAGTATGAGGAAGCTCCAAAGGTTGGTGATGGCTTTCTGTCAGGGTAGTTTGCTTTGTAATGAGTATGCAGAAATCAACAAAACCAATCTCCTCTCTTCACATATATCATTGAATACCTATTTAATAGCAGTGGCTTTCTTTACTGTTGTCAGAAAATTATCTTTATCTGAAAATGTGTAGCTGAAAGCCCATGTCTCTGCTTCAGTGCAAAGCTTCAGATTTCAGCAACAACCAAAATAAACTGCCTTTAAAGATTCTTTGGAACAAGAAGACTTTCCCAGTCAGTTACCTTTATGTCTTTGATAGTCCTGGAGTGTCTGTCACCCCAACTGTGAAACCCTCAGTAGCCAGCAAACAGCACAAGCTAAACATAGCTTTTCTATAATGAGAATTACTAAAGACAACATAATCTCAAATGATGTGTTGCATAAAATTACTAAGAAAACCCAACAAAAGTGAGAGAGATGCTGAATTAATCCACCAAAAAACCCCCTATTTCTATCACACAGGGACTTTTGTTTGTGACCATAGACACTAAACAAGAAGTGTATAGGTGAACTGAAAAATAATTGTCAAGAAATTATTTCTGTTGTGCAGAAATCACATTTTTTTCTTGCTAACAAATTTAAAACTGAAATCTTCATATTATATGCAACAAAATGGTGTATTTATGATGCTAGCCAAGCTCTTCTATCTTTCTGCCAGTATCTTAGCTGAGTCTATTGCACTTCCTCAGTTCTTAAAGACAATGTGAAAGTGAATGAAACATATTTATGTATTAAATTTATGGATTGTACTTCTAAAATTATAATCTGTTCCAAATAACCTTATCATAAACTTTGTTGAAAATGATCAGCACTGAGAGTTTTTAGGGACAATGATTGCAGACTTACACAATGTTGCACGCATAATGTTTGAAAAACTATTGTGGAGAGGGTAGAAATCACTGTGACCTAGATTAAAAAGTGAAATTTGTAGACAGTAGATGTTTCATGTGAAAGAAGACCCAGTTAACACTTTAAAATGCAGAAATGCTCCCTGTCCCTGTGAAGAATTGAACAAGCCTACTGAATATTTTATGTTATTTAAATAAATGTCAGACATACTATATTCAAGTAAAAAGATATGTCTGCAGTCAGCAGAAATTTCCTTTTCACCCTGAGAAGATGGATATGCTTGATTATGGATGGGTGTGCTTGATTAAGGTAGTTTGTGGTGGTTTGACCCACAGTGGGACCATGTGGTCCTGCACTCATTCCCGCCACCTGTTGAGATGGGATGGGAGACACAACAAAGGGGACACAGGACTAGGAATGAAGGACAGAGACGGCTCACTCACCAGGCAAAACAGACTCAAACTTGGTGAAGAAAAATCAATTTAATTTGTTGCCATTCATCTAACTAGACATAACCACATCTTACAACACCTTCCCCCACCCCTCCCTTCTGCCTGGGTTCAAATGACTTTGCTCCTGATTTCTCTAACTTCTCCCCCCTCAGCAGTGCAGGGAGTAGGGGTTGCAGTCAGTTCACCTCTGCTGCTTTTCCTGGCATGAAAGTCCAGGAACAAGATGTCCCAAAGTGAGCTTCCCATGGAGTCACAGACCTCTTCAGGCTCAAGTCCTGGCTCCGGCATATGGACATCCACAGGCTGCAGACTCACCCCCCACTCTGGGGGTCCACCCCCGCTCTGGAAGTGAGCAACTCTCTGGGTCTCACTTCCATTCACATTTGCCTTCAGGCTCAACTTCTCTGCTCCAGTGTGGAGTCCTCCATGGCCTACGTGTGGGTCTCTGCTCTGCCATTGAATTTCCATGGGCTGCAGGGGACTTCCTTTGTCTACTACTCCATACAGTTGAAATCAGTGTCTAAGGTTCTCTGTCCTTTTCCCTCCTCTTCCTTCCTCTGGCAACAAAGCTCTCTCTCTGTCTGTCCTTTGTTTAGGCCAATGGTTGTCTTTTGTTTAGGTCAATGACCTCTCCTCTGGGTTCACCCCCACCCACTTCTTTTCAGGACAGTCCTTCCCCTCACAAATATGGATTCGCAGAGGCATTTCTCTAGTGCTCATTGGCTCACTTGTGCTGGTGGGGTACGCTGTTGGAGTCAATGTAGTTCTTGAAGTTTATCACAAGGTGGCCTTTCCCCCACTACCTAAAAAAATGCCCCCCCCCCAACCCAGCACATAATTATACAGTCAAAAGCAGTTCAAACTATCAATATTTTCAGTATTTGAATAAAATCAGAAATTTGAAATACCATATGAGGTTGTTTGGAATGGGAATATCTTTATGTCAGTTTGAACAGCTGATGTTTAAGAAAAGGTTATTAAAATGATATGTAAGTGATATTTAATCATACAGACCAACATAACACATTGGAATTTCTTGTGCTGTCTTGGAAGATAAATATGTTAATTGCTGCTCTTTTAATTAACAAAAACAGAAACAAAAATAGAAAGTTACACCAACTATTTAATGTTTTTGAACATAGGCCAAAAGATAGCAAGGCTTAGCAGAAATAAAATGATTAAACTTGCTAATTACTGATTTAGGCCCCATAATTAAGCTTATTTGTATCTGACTTAAGGTTTGTAGTTAAGCATACTCCTAACTGTCTTTTACGCCAGTAGAAATTGGATCAGACTCTTAGAAAGCATTAATGGCCCGGTAACACCAGAGTGCCTAGAGGCTGGTTCCTAATTATAAATAGCCTAGTTTTTAAGAAAGGCTGAGCCCTCTTCAACCCTACTAACCTGCACAGGTCTGTGTGAAACCTCTCTGTGCAGGACTGGGGACTGCTGGGCTGGGACACACCCCACAGCAGAGCAGCCAAGGTGCAGGAGCTGCTGCCCTGACTTCTCTCTCTATCTTCCTTGCCCTTCTCAGGGCTTGCTCATGCCCTTTCAGCCAAAATCCAGACAGCTGGACTAAGGTGCCAATTCAGACATGAATCTGGACCTAAAAAAAATCAAGACCGAAATTTTCCAAAGAGACTGTCCAAGAGAGCTAAATACATAGCTTAATTCCTCAAAACACTGAAGCATCCGACATCCAGGTCTTTGGCTGAATACCCAAACTGTATGTAAATGGGCACTTACACTATTTAAGTATCAGCATTAATGACTTCTCAGTTTCCCTGAAACTGCTTTTACCATGAAATGTCTGACACTCAGATACCCTTAGCTACCAAGGCACTGAGTGTACTATAAGCATACTTACAAAACACTCTATAAATTGTATTTCCATCTATAACTGCTGTATTCTCAGACCTTCTGCTGTGCCTCCATGGGATGCTTCATAACCAGGGTTTTTTTTAAGTAATTTTTACAGAGATTTTAATGAATATAGGGTAAAAGCAACGTAACTGTCACCACTTTTGTCCTATACACAGAGTAATAGTTATCTGTTTAGTAAAAAAGCACTGCCATATTTTAAAGAACCCTCCTGAGCATATTTTTGCCAAATATTTATTTCAGAAAAATGTAAATGTGTCATCAATGCTGTTTAGTCTTATAACTTTGCAGCCTGTTTCAATTTGTATATATCTCCACTGATCACTCCTACTACATCTGCTTTAGTGAAATAAAATAATAAAAACTATTATACAAACTATTCATCTGGTCTCCTTTTCTTTCCTCCTTCTCTCTTCAGCAG
>NW_010286304.1:45764-54614 GCF_000700745.2 Antrostomus carolinensis
TACATTTTATAGCTTATTGCTGTGAGAACAGGGATGCTATTGACAACACCCCAAGGTGCCTAAAGTGTCTTGGAATTAAGACTGCAATCACTGAGGGAGCATACAAGGAGAATGGATTTACACAAAATCAGAGGGCTAATTAAATGGACGGGTGTTGTGAAACTTCTCCTTTTCAGATGCACCAAAGTATATAAGATGGTCTTCCCTGATATTTTACAGAGTAACATTGCATTTTCCATGAAATGCCAAGTTGCACTTTCCATGCTCAAGCACAGAATCTTCAAATACACGACTCTTCGGGGTGAGAAATAAGTGTAAACTCTGCAGTGCAAGAGTTAAGAGGCAGGATCATCCAGGTTTGCATTGGGGAAGGCCTTTTCATCACTGCATACCAAACTTGACTCCTGCTTTATATTCTCAGGAGACATGTGAAATCCTACTTTTTTTCCCAATCCACCTTTTTCAGGGGGATGCTTCTTTGAAATCCCTGTATGAACGGTGGAGCAAAAAAATATATAAGAAATCCTTATCTTAGGGGAAATAAAGTTTGTATTGACTTTGAAAAATGGAGAATAGTGCAGTCCGGTAGATTAGACAACAGGCTTAGAAAGTAGCAAATGCTCTCTCCCTAATGCGTATACAGATACAAAGCAATCAAACAAAAATGAGATTGTGCAGCTAATAAAATCAAGCAGGACAGGCTAACTACAGCCATTTACAGATGGCCATTGAGACTTCCCCATCACTTCTAAATGGATACTGGCAAATATGTACCAACACTTGATCTCTCTTGGGAAGCTATTTAATTTATCTCCAAATCATCTAACTCTTGAGTGGCTGTTTATCTTGTATTAGTATGTTTCTCTTATCGCTAAACGATTCCTCTCGTTTGACTAGTTTTTCCTGTTTTCTCTTTCTTTGCAGATTATTTATCTGTAGTTTTCTCACTCTAGAGGACAGTGCATAATTTGTTTGTCAATAATAAATAATGGATACATTTTATTACATGTTACTAATGTTTCTGTGTACGGGAACAGAAGGAAAAAATCTTATAAAACTGTAAATGCACTGAACGTGCATAAATACTAACGGCCCCTGGCATATGTGTTTCTATTTGTTTGGTTTTTTTTAAAATATACTTCCATATTTATATTTATCTCTTTCTTTAAATATAAGTGTGTATATATATATATATATAGATACAATTCAGTTCATATATTTCATGTTGGGTGGCTTGAACTATTTCTAAGTTTCTGGCTACTTCAGAAAATCAAGAAATGGCTAAAAGTTTCTCCTTTAACATCATACCCCAGTCATTTGATATACTCTATCATTTTACCATGTCCCTGACTCTCAACTTGAAAAAAAAAAAAAAATCTTATTTCCTCTCTTCATAAGTGCACTGACTACCTTCTGCTTTCTTCCTTTTAAAGTCTGTCTTCACCGATGACTTGAACTTGCCTGATCTGTCTGTATTAAGAATTCTTACAGGATTAAACCTTTGCTCACTTTTGGTAGCACCTTGCTTTTCACCTGTGGTTTCTTTGAGGTAGTTGTATAGATTATACTGTAACCTTTCTGCCAAGGTTCTGTGACACAAACAGACTGTACAGGAGTACCTGTGGATTTATTCAGGTTGTTTAGATAAGAGTGCAGCAAAATTTCTAACAGAAGCAAAGCTGCTATATTGACAAACTAAAGCTAAAGTACCAGTGACTGTCCCATAAGATTTAGAATGAGGGTTGTGACGCTATAACCAGAGTCAGCAATGATATGATTCTGCATTAGGGATGGGAGAATCTTTCTGAAAATGGACCAAACGCTGTATTTGGATGTGTTAGTCTTTGACCCCTCCAATTGCTTTACAGGTTAAAAACCTGTTCTGATTTATGATATATGTATGCACAGCAATTTTATCTCCATTTGTCCTTGTTTCAACACTGCTCTTGTATTTAATATTAGTGTTTGATACTCTCTTCTTGATGTACAAAGACAAATCAGCCACCTCCTTTTCATTCTGCATTTTAGACTACTGAACAATCCCGGTCTTCTAGCGTGCCTTAGTAACACAGGCCATACAGTCCCTTAATCATTCTCTCATGTCTGCTCCACATCTTTTGTGGTATTGGCTCTGTACAGTGTTCTGCTGGTAAGAGTTCTGCACAATAGACTTAAGACTTCCTAGGTTTACCTAAAAACAGCTTGATGGCTGCATTTTAAGCTTTCACTGCCTTTTCACAGGTACTGCATTGATGAATTATATACATAATGAGATCAAAACAAGCACCAATTTATCTTATTCAGTTATCCCAGTCCACTGTCTCCAGGCTCATTGCAGAAATCAGCGTTATTTTATTCTCCCAGTGTGAGGCCTTGCATTCTGTACTATGTCTACTATTCTATTCTACTGTTCTCTGCATTTCACCACCTTTTTTATTTCAGCTTTAAGGTGATGCTTATCCTTTTTTCTGTACAATCTGTCCTCTGATCATAATACCTCTCTGCTTCATTCTGTCAACAGATTTTGTTAGGACACATCTATATTTTGCAGGAAAAATCTGACTTCTCTCCTGCCCCTGTGTGGTGGGTTGACCTTGACTGAATGCCAGGTGCCCACCAAGCTGATTTATCACCCCCCTTCTCAGCAGGATGGGGAGGGGAGAAAATAAGATGGAACAAAAAAACCAACCCAAACTCATGGGTTGAGACAAAGACAGTTTAATAGAAACAAAGCAAAAGCTGAACAAAATATTTATTCTCTACTTTCCATCAGCAGGCAAAGTCTGGCCACTTCCTGGGAAGCAGGGCTTTCGGTAAGCGTAGCAGTTGTTCCAGAGGACAAACGTTGTAAATAACGAATGCCCTCCCTTTCCTCTCTGTTAATCTAACTTTTATTTCTGAGCAGACATCATACGGTATGGAATATCCCTTTGGTTAGTTTGGGTCAGCTGTCCTGGTTATGTTACCTCCCAAGACCTTCCCCACCCCAACCTACTGAGGGCAGGGGGAAGAAATGTTGGAGAGACAACTTTGATGCTGTGCGAACACTGCTCAGCAGTAACCAAAACACTGGTGTGTTATCAACACCTTTCTAACTACCAATACAAAGCAGAGCACTCTGAGGGCTGTTATGGGGAAGATTAACTCCATCTCAGCCAGGTCCAGTATACCCTGTGATGCCAGTAGGGTCTTTTCAGATTGTTTCCTTATGTATTTTGACTCATTTCTTAATAGAAAGTTACTATCAGTCAATGACTTAGCTGGTAGGAAACAGTTGTATTCAAAGAGAACATTGCACTGATTTCATCGTATAAACTATCAGGGTCTTCCAGCTGGTATAAAATACATAATGCAAGATACATATATATATGTATATAGTAAACTGCTGTGGAAATTACTTTCAAAATCGGATGTGAAATATGGCATGATTGCCACAACACGAAAACAAAATTCACTATTCAGCATAGACCTATGCCTTACTCAATGTGTGCAAGAGCAGGCTGTGTGCCTTGAACTTTTCTTGGGAATAGGTACAACTCAGCTGTCTGTAACTTAGAAGTGGTACATCAGGCTTTTGGTGAGTAACAAGAGTAAATTCATATGCATTGCCCACCAACAAAAGGACTGCATCAATGACACTCCACAAGTAGGAGTGTGTGGTGGTTTGACCCTGGCTGGGTGCCAGATGCCCACCAAAGCCCACCCTGTCATTCCCCCTCCTCAACTGGGCAGGGGAAGAAAAATATAATAAAAGGCTCGTGGGTGGAGATAAGGATGGAGAGAGATCACTTAGCAATTACTGGCATGGGCAAAACAGACTCAACTTGGGGGAAAAAACCAAATTTAATTTATTACCAATCAAATCAGAGGATAATGAGAAGTAAAACCAAGTCTTAAAACACCTCCCCCCACTCCTCCCTTCTTCTTGGGCATACTTTCTCCCGATTTTCCACCTCCTCCCCGCCAGCAGCACAGGGGGACAGGGGTTGGGGTCAGTTCATCACATGTTGTTTCTGCCGCTTCTTCCTCCTCAGGGGGAGGACTCCTCACACTTCCCCCACAACAGTGTGGGGTCCCTCTCACAGGAGACAGTCCTCTACAAACTTCTCCAACATGAGTCCTTCTCATGAATGACAGTTTTTCATTAACTGCTCCAGCCTAGACCCTTTCCATGGAGTGCAGTCCTTCAAGAAGGGACTGCTCCAGCGCTGGTCCCCCACGGGATCACAAGTCCTGCCAGCAAACCTGCTCCGGCGTGGGCTCCTGTCTCCACTGGGCCACAGGTCCTGGCAGGAACCTCCTCCAGTGCGGGCTTCCCACTGGGCCACAGCCTCCTTCAGGCATCCACCTGCTCCAGTGTGGGGTCCTCCATGGGCTACAGGTGGACATCTGCTCCACCATTGACCCCCATGGGCTGCAGGGGGACAGCCTGCCTCACCATGGTCTTCACCACAGGCTGCAGGGAAATCTCTGCTCCGGCACCTGGAGCACCTCCTCCCCCTCCTTCTTCCCTGACCTTGGTGTCTGCAGAGTTGTTTCTCTCACATCTTCTCACTCCTCTCTAGCCGCCAAGTGTGTAGCTTTTTTTTTTTTTTCCTCTCTTCCTTTTTTTTTTTTCTTAATTATGTTATCACAGAGGCATTACTGATGGGCTCAGCCTTGGCCAGAGGCGGGTCCGTCTTGAAGTCGGCTGACATTGTCTGTGTCTGACATGGGAAGCTTCTGGCAGCTTCTCTCACAGAAACCACCCTTATGTCCTCTCCCCTCCCCGCTACAAAAACCTTGCCAATGCAAACCCAATACAGAGTGGCATAATGAGAAGGAGGGGCAATAATAACTGAGCTCTTCCATGTCATGTTTTGTTGAGAACTTCCTTAGGATAGAGTAATATGTTGTTTTTTGCTTCATTGAGTCTCTATATTCCAAGCGATTTGTAACATGAGTTTGTACCAATATAACAGCTGGGTCTGTCTGGTTTTCAAGCATCTCTGGAAAGGACAGCTCTCCATGATACGCAAACAGCCATTTCCTCATGTGATTTTAGCACTTAAACCAGGAGCTATGGTTTATTTGTGTGGATGAAGAATTAAGATCCTGTTCAGTCATTTCCTTCTGCCACATGGAGAGTCCTGGCTGGGATATTGCCTCTACAGGGCTCATGTTTCTCTGAGTTCCTGTATGTATTTTTCCATATATTTATGAAGACATCTATGGCAGATTGTGAAAAAAAGTTATTTTGGATCAGCACAACTCTTTTGTGACCTTGGGCAGACATGCAATGGAAATAAAATAATTTTACTTTATATGTCAGGGACAACATAAGAATAGCTGCACTCCTGTGAATATGAGCAAGTGGGAAAAAATAAACTGTCACATATACTATAGTTTTTAGTGTTCAGTCTTTGTGCATAGAGACTAGAATATATTTTAATTGATTGTTCCCAATCCCAATCCAAATTCTGTAGAGCTTCAAAAATGATGGGCTGGGCAGAGGCCGTGAGTGGTAGCATAAGGATATTCTGACAGCTAAAGAATGGCATATGAGCATTTATAATAAAAAAAGACTATAAAGAGGCTGCACTAAAACTTTTTTAAAGTAGAAGATCATGTCTAAGTTCTGTTCTTCTGCTTTCTTTAGAGAAGGATTATAATCAGTGAAAGATCCCTTGGACAGGTAGTTGCACCTGCCTCCTCATGATATTAGATACAAAAAGCTTGGAACCTCTCTCACCTAGGCCTGCTTGTGGCTGTAAGTAGAATGTGTAGTGGGCTTAGCTGCCTTTAAACGCAGCTTGTATTTGGAAATTAACCTCTATTTCTGAAATACTCTATTTATGTGTTCATCTTTTGCAGATTTTTGCAAAAATGAGAAAATACTGTTAAAATAAATTCATATATTGGTGCAAAAGCAGCATGAAAAGTCAAACTAAAAGCTTAAATATGTACACCAGAGATGCTATTGCTTAACAAGGCATGAGAACTAATAAGAATTATAACAATTAAGCAACATATATGCAATGAAAATAGCAGGGATCTGACAGACTTTCACAAATTAGAAGATGGTTCATTCTTAAATGTTTTTTAATACTTACTTTAGAGATTCCTATTTTCTGGTGCACCAAATTAAGCCCTGAGCTAATTGTCAGGCATTAGTACTTTTCCACTCCCTTCTGTCAGATCTTCTTCACTTTTTCGAGACAAGGGGTGTATTATAATATCACTGGGTGTCATGCACAATAGCAACCAGATCATGGCCACAAACTTTTACATTTGTTGAACGCTTGAATATCCAGCTGCAAGGTTGAAAATGCATCTTCGGGCATGAATTGTTCTTTGCTCAAAATCCAACACTTTACAGTTTCTTAGTAGTGGTTTGTTTTCCTGCCCTGACAGCGTGAGCTCTATTAATAATCTGTGTTCATACAGCCACTGGCAAACCAGGAAAGTAAGTGATGTGGTGGCACAGTAGAAACAAGAGCTTTTAATCACACCAACAGTGTTGTCTGGAGGGAAAAATAGAAAGCCAGTGCTAGATGTGCAAAGGAATTAGAGAGAGACCAGAGCAAGCCCGTGGAGAGTTTTATAATCAAGAAGTTCATTTTGCACTGGGTTCTGAAATTAATGAGGAGCCAGTGGAGTAGTCTGACAATGGGGGTGATATGAGTTAGTGTCCAGGGATCATAGAAGTTATTCTGAGCCCAGACATATTGAATTGTTCACTGTTTTCTCCCACTAAACAGTCTTATAATTGGAGTACTTAATAATAAAGAATAATCAAGTTCTCTCTCTCTGAATTCAGCTTTTCTGCCTTTCTCAGCTGACTGATCATGCCTCAGCTAATCAGACTCGTCTCATCTCTCAGACACATATGCCTGATAGTTCCCCTGTCCCCCTGTGCCTGTCTTCTCCTTTGTACTGTAGTTCTCTTTTCTCCTTCATATTCCCTAGCTGTTTCTTGCTGACTTCTTGTGCAGTTTTGTTACAGTGACAGCCTGTCTTACAGAAATTAGAGGAGGAAGACCATAACCTTAATTCTACCCCTGTATGCTATTACATTTTTACAGTTTTCTATCCTCGTTCCTCTTTTGCTTTGTGGTATACCATTTCATTTGTGACTTGTTAGTTAGAGATGACCATCTGAAGTTTGAACATCAGGATATTACAGATTTCACTAATCACACTTTGGTTTACGACTTTGTGTATTTTGCACATTGCATTTCTCAGCCCTATCTCTGGTCATGGAGTCCTGTGGACTTAACTGAAATTCTACCTCATGCAATCAAAGAAGATTTCTTTGCAGGATAATAACTGAGAGTTTTCATCTCCTTCACTTACTCTGAGTTTTAACATTAAAAAATGGAGTGTGTAATAAGTACAAAATTATACTTATCAGCTGGGAGTGCTGCCTGTTTGCAAGACACTGTTCTGTAAAAGTATTTAGCACTGTCTGTGGCAAAGTGAGATATGAGTGGGTAGTAGCCACGATGGAGAACAACTAAAAATATCTTGGAACAAGCAACTTCAAATTTTACTTTTTAGAGTCTAATTATTCTTCACAGAAAACAATCAAATGCAAGACGTTCAGACATTCAGATAATTGTTTCCTTTTCTTAAAGATGAAAGAAAAATGAGATAATCACAAACAATTCAGAAGACTTAGCAACATACAAGTCAAATGGATTTATCAATAGAAGCAGAAGTGCACTTTTTTGGAGGAAAGGAAAAAAAATATTCTGGCCCCACTGGGCTTCAGAAATGATAAATCTTTGGCACAAGGAAGGCCTTTTTTAAATTAAATTTTCTTTGCAACCTAAGGCTTTTTTGATTTATACTATCTAGCCCCAAGCAAGGGTCTTAATTATTTTTGATTTATTTCCTTCATTCCTGAGAAAGGTCTTTCAGTTTTTCTTTATTATTATTATTTCAGGCTTTCTTCTTCTTCTGTAGGCATACCTATATTTTCTAGCTCTTATTTTTACAGCTAAGTTTTCATATTTTCTTTCCTTTTGAGCTGAAATACTTAAGGTGAAAGCCTTCAAACCTTACTTAAACAAAACTCAGCTTGCTTTCACAAATGTAATGCAAGATTTGAGTATTTTCCTTTTAATTCCAATTTTTAAATTTTCTTCCCATAATTTCTGCTATGCTGCTGTAAATGAGGTGTGCTGTCCCTTTTTTTAAAGCAAAAAGTTTCCTGTGATCAATATGGCCTCTTTTTCCTCTCAGTTTATAACTAAAATAAGTTTGGCAACATTTTTTAGGTAAAATATGCTTAGTATCATTTTCCCTTAGCAATAAAATGGATTTTTATCAATTGTTTCCTCTTCTTTATGAGAAATAATTATGTTTTCCCTTTATTATGTGTGTAAATAAAAAAACAAAACAAAACAAAACAAACCTCTCTTCCACCTTGGCACACTTTCAGGAAAATGGGAGGAAAATGTCCCTGCCCAGCACAGCCCAGTAATTAATGCAATTTCCAGGACTGCAAAACCCTCACTAAGAGAAAGGAATAGTTCCTTTCTCTATTGGGATTGAACAGGCTGTGGCTGTTGCTATATAAGAGGGGAAGGCTGCTATTTTCAAGGAAGTCTGTTGGTGCTTTTCCAGCCCTGCCTGGGTGGGTGGGGTGGTGGGAGAAAATCTGCCTGATAGGGGGGTCCTCTTGGCCTGAGGTGTGAGTGGCACCCGGGCCTGCTCAGCCCTAGAGAGACCAGGTAGTTCTGCCAAAACTCAGAGCTGGGAAATAGGGAAAAAGAAAGCACTGGGGGAATTTAGAGACCTCTAGAATTTACTGAGAGGCAGTTTTTAGTATCCTCATTTTGAGCTTTTCTTCAGTGCTTCTCTCCT
>NW_010286304.1:54643-57101 GCF_000700745.2 Antrostomus carolinensis
CCTGCTGAAAATACCCAGGAACTTCTTTGTATTGCCCTGCTGACTCTGTACCAGTAAGATCAAGGAAGTGACACGTTTCTAGCAAGTGGGTTTAAATATGTGTTGAGGACAAATATATTAAGATTATTTAAATTTTACAGTGACGAGAGCTTTATAAATACTTGAATAGATTTTTCATGTGCTTTACATCCACATATTTCCTCTATGAGTAACATTTCTAGTGAGGTGAGTTAATTTTGTTATGGTACCAGTGTTGTCACTTCATGCTAAAGGTTACTACAGGCAGAAGGAGTTATATTGCAGCAGGGAAAATCTTGTCCACAAACCCAGTGCTTCCTTCAGATTTTTATATGGGAATGAGCACCCAGATAGTCACAAAAACAAAAATATCTGTTTGTGCCTGTCCAATGAAACCAATTCTGTTAAGCTCTGAATTAGTTAGAAGCTTGATTAGGGACTCTCTATTTAGAAATGAAGCTGCAGATTAAAGAAAAAAAAAAGTAATTGCAATTGTTTTCTGGAGCTACAACTGTTTTTCAGAGCTATGTTTGAGAGCTGGGACCCTCAGCACACTGGTTTACTCTTTGATAAAACAACTGAGTTTGAGTCCCCACTGCACCCCCCAAATTCCAGTTCAAATACTCAGCAAATACTCAGCAGTTACTTTCTAAACCATCAGAAACATGAGTTTGCCTACAAAAGAAAATGAGAAAGTCAGGTTTGATGTGACTGGGAATTAGAGTGTATAACGTCCACAGGCCAAAACCAACCACAGAATTCAACTCAGCAGTAGCAGTAGGTACATGCTAATAAGTTGCGTTTTTTTGTTTTAATGAAATCTCACTTTGTTGTATATATAGAAACCTATGGTCATAGCCAGTTAAGTACTTTGTGTGTATCAAACACTGGAAACTGACTTTTATTTCCATGGGAAATTCAGTGGTAGCATTTTTTGATTGGAACAAATGCTAAATGAGAAATATTGGCATTGCTACATGCCATTACAGGATCAAGAGAGACTCCTTTGATGCAACTAAATATATTGCTTCTATATTAACATTTTAAATGCTTTCAAAATTGTTTTTACTTAAAAGATCAATTTAATATAGAAAAATTGGTCAGAACACATAACGTAAGTCCTTTTATTAGAAAGAAATATATTTCAGTACTATGAAATAAATAGTAATACTAAATGCTATTTTTTATAAAGATTTTTTTTCTAAAAAGGCTACATGAAATAAACTCTAAACCCCCCAAAATCTATGTGATATCTTCTAGAAAACCTTTAACAGTCATTGTATGGTTAACGATTAAGAGAATAATTTTTGAAGCAGTAGCCTGGTAAAGCAATGATACACATTTTGATTCCCATTGTATATCAAAGATCTCCATTAAGGCCTGATTCAGAAAGGCAAAACATCCATCGCCTTTGCTGAAAACAGCTATAATCTAGAAGAAGATTTATGCAGAAGATTAACCTGGCCCCAGACCTAACATGAGAAAGATCAGTATCCAGTTACTTGTCTTCAGAAGAAATCAGAGACACTTTGCATCACTGTTGAGCAGCTAAAAAGCAAAGCAACAAAAGAAACAAAACTAAATGCAATGGAACAACTTTTTGTCATGTTTTCACAATGACTAAAAACAGATTGACAATTTCAGACCCAAGGCCTGAAGGTAACTTCAAGCCTTATGAAAATGTGTTTAAGCATGTTTTGATGAATGTTGTTCAAGACAAAAGGTCATAGATATGTATGCTGTTATACTACTGTAATACCAATGACTAGTCAAGACAGCAAAAGTAAAATGCTAACACACCTGAGACAGCTATAAAAATGTAATCATTATTTTAACCTGACAGATTTATATCAAGACAGAATATTAGGAGTTTGAGTTTTGGTACATGGGGTTTTTTCTCAAAAAAATGTTTAGGGAAGTAGGATTTGTACTAGAGGAGTCACAGGGGGACAAGTATGTTCTGATACAAAACAAGGGAAAGCCAGAGAGGACTATATGCTCTTCTGTGTAGGACATGTAGATCATGGATTCCAGCACCTATGTCTACAGTCCTGGTACTTCAGTGTGCGTTCTGACATGTGTAACTAGGGAGCACAAATTCACCAATTCCTTCTCCTTACCAGTGCAGATGAATCATCAAAAACCCCTTGCAATGTGGAATATGTGCAGTTCTGGGGTTAAATTGAGGAACAGTCAAAGGCTGTAAAAGTATGTATGTTCTAAAAGTCAAAAGAAAACCTGTGTGGCTGCTCTTTTGTGTGAAGATGGGGTTAATTCAGGGAGTACCTTTCCCCATTGTATAGATATTTTTTTCACTCTGATAAATTAAGCTTTAGTGATCCAAGGAGGAAGAGAAGAAATGTATTGTCAGGATGACCTTTCTTACTTTCTGTTCAACCATCTGTACATTTTGGTAAATTGAGATATGTCCATTCCTCTA
>NW_010286305.1:0-9808 GCF_000700745.2 Antrostomus carolinensis
TGATTCTGTGATTCTGTGATTCTGTGATGGTTGCCCAGTGCTCCAATCTATCCAGATCCGTCTGGAAGGTCTCTCGTCCCTCAAGGAATTCAACAGCCCCTCCCAGTTTGGTATCACCAGCAAACTTGCTAATGGTGCATTCAACTCCTGCATCCAGATAATTGATAAAAATATTGAATGGAACTGGCCCTAGAGTTGAGCCCTGATGAATATTGCAGTGACCAGTTGCCAGCCAGATGTAGCCCTGTTCACTATAACCCTTTGAGCCCTGCTATTCAGCCTATTCTTCACTCAGTGCACTGGGTATCATGTCATCTCATAGTTGGACAACTTGTCCAAAGTATGTTGTGAGGGACAGTATCAAAAGCCCTACTAAAATCCTGAAAAAACTACATCCACCAACTTCCCTTCATCCACAAGGCAGGTGACTTTATCTGTGATATCAACTTGGCTGGTAATCAGTAGTAGACACCCACTATGACATCTGCTTTGTTTTCTCTCCCCCTAATCCTCACCTCTGGCTCTCAACCACATCATCACTAATTGTAAGGGCTGTACAATCAAACCTCTCCCTTGCATACAGTGCAACTTCTCCACCCTGCATGTCCTGCTTATCCTTCCTGAATGGCCTGTAGCCCTCCTTTCCAGCACTCCATTTGTGGGACTTATTTCACCAAGTCTTGCTAATACCGACTGATAGCATAGCTCTGGGAACTGACCAATGCTTACAGTTCATCTTTGTTTCTCATACTACGTGCATTGGTGTACAAGTGTTTCAGATGTGTTCCCAAGTCCTCAGTGTTCCTCTGAGTGACATAAATGTTCCCATTAACATTGTTATCTTCTGGTGATGCCGTGCCAACCCTTGGCTTAAATTCAGCTCTCCTGATGGTATCCCCTTCTCCTGCTGATTCTGGTTGAAAGCCCTCTCAATCAGCCCTGTCAGTTTAGGAGCAAAGAAACATTTTCCACAGCAGGACAGGTGGATACCGTCAGGCCCCAGCGGAACTTGCACTTGTCCACATATTTCTTCATATTTTTTGTGGTAGAAAGCTAATAAACCTAAGTTTAGAAAATGAAAAAATGTGTTTCCACTGTCTACACAAGACCTCCCAAAATACGTTTCTTAAGCTAACACAACCTGAGACAATACTATATTTTTTTGCTGTGTGGATTTTTATTAAATAACTCTGACGTACAGAAGAGTAATTAATCTTCTCCCAGCTTTATAATTTACCTTCTTTTCAAATATTTTTTAAGGTCTGCCTTTGTTCTGCTGGTTACTAATCATACCAGGGGAGGAGAATGGTTGGATAAGACACACTCTCAGTTAATGGAAATCCATGTTCTCCTATTGAGAACAAAAGTTTATATTGGTAGATTTGCCACAAATGCAATGCATGGTTAGAGATTTAACTTTGGGATGTTTACCTTGCCATGCTTAAAGAAACTTCTGTTTTCAACAAAACAACTCCTGAAAACAATTTGTCTTTAAAATAATTACTTACTTTTTTTTTTTTTTTAAGAGACACCCAAATTTTTATAATAATGTGAAACATCCAAATTGATTCAGAGAACAAAACTCAATTATAGGTATCAATATTTTCCTTCAGAGACATGTAGAATAGTAAGAGCAGTAGTGATTACATGTAGCAGAATGTTTTCTGCATAGAACTATCCACATGTGAAAAATTTCTTACAGAAAGTGGGCATTTATAGAAAAAATAATATAGTATTCTGTTATATAAAACATCCAAGTGGTGCTTAAAACTGCAAACCCTAAGCAAATTAAAAAAAAAAAAAAATTATAGTATTGTAAGATTGCACTGAAAGCTGAATGTTCAAATCTATGAAAAATTCTTTTAAATGAAACCTTTGTTTCCACTCTATTATGAAAAATGCCATATGGCACCAGTTGCCTCCCTCTCCCATTTCAGATGTACAATTGTCGTATATTATTACTTTTTATTCTGTTTTCTGTTCATAGGAGTGAAGTTTATTGTGACTGAAAGGAGAAGAAAGCTCACATTATTTAACACTCTCTACTTATATTGTGACATCCTAGATGTAATCGAGATTTTATGCTCTGATGAGACTCTGCTGAGTGAAAAAGAGAAATGAAGCCTCAAGAATGGCCCAGTCATTAAGGCAATTCTGCAGTGTTAAATGTCTTATCATATTTATAAAATATGAGGGGCAGTTGCTTTTTCTTACTCAGCAGGTGAGGTCTTTGAACAAAATTTGATCAGTAAACCATCCTGTTGGCATGTCATATGCATTGACATCATATTCTAGCTCTGACTTTCTCAAATATACTATATTAAGTATGGTTTAATTACACTTTCTCTTTTTCTAAATGAATAGACATAAGGAGACTTTATGTCTGTTAGCAAGTTTTAATTCTCACTGTGTTTGCTAGCACTAACAAAAACTGGCCAGAAACTTGACTCATAAAAAAAAAAAATCTAAATATTTATACACACACACACATATATATATATATACACACATATAAATATCTGAATATTTTCTAACATTTTGTAACAGTCCTCTCATTTATTTGTTTACAGTGCTATTGACTAAAAAACCCCACTTTATTATTTTATTGTTGCCTTTTAACAAAGAAGATAAATATGAAAATTTTAAAAGTTTGTGAAAAACACTGAGTGTGTCAGGTACACTCTGTCAATAAAATGATTGCAGTGCAGCTAGCCTTTTGCTGTGTGAGAGGCTCAGACTGAATTATTCCCTCTCTCCATTGGTCATTATTGCTTCCCAGATATAAATAAATTCCTAAAGGACTTGAACAGGGAAGATATATATAAAATACACTAATGGACAGAGTAATTTCTTAATTAGGATTGACCCAAGAGGACACTCAGTGGTACACAATACAGGAAGATAAATGAAATTACTGATGAAGTAATGAGTTATGGTTAAAAAATAATTTTCAAAGGAAAACTTTAGTTAGGGAAGTAGGAGACAGCGAGAGAAATTTCATATTCTTTCAGTAAGAAAACAACCACAAACTCTCTGACAGAAGAAACCTCATCAACAGGGTGAACCTCACCGCTGTATCTGTTTGCTTGGAAACCTGCCAACAAGACAGTCACTAAGAAGGAGTCACAGAAGCTGAATGAACACAGATCTAAATCAAACAGCAATAAACAGTTCAATCTCTCTTTCTGTGAGAATCAGTTGGCAAGTGCTACCTTCCCTCCACTCCCCTAGAAGGTGCTTGATCGTGGTGATATGCACCCATACCCTGCTGCACAAGCTACAACGCCCGAGACCTGTTTTTCATTTTCAAACTTTTCTTTTTTTCCTCCTTTCCTACTATACAAATAAAGACTGTTAAGAATGACTTGAAAAATAAATCATGCATGGTGTTACTATTCCTCTGCTTTTATCTGCTTTTGAGAGTAAGGTCAGGACCTCTGGAATAAGAGATGTATCCTCCCAAATGAATACAGACTTATACTACAGGGTGCTTCTCTGCTAGCTGCATGAATAATATGTTACAATAAACCAGAGCAATAGACTGTCACGTTTTTCATCATTTATTCATTAAGTTTTTATAGTAAAAATTTTCCATGGGTTGTCAGCAAAAGATCCAGCCTTCCACATCATCCTTTTCCCAGTGGGTCTGATTAATCTACTTCAGGAGTAGGCTTTTAAAGTAAAAACAAACCAGTGTATTATATTCCTAGAAGAACCACTAGTCCTCTTCTAAAAGGCACTTCTGATAGAGCAGCTAAAAATATCATTCTTTTATCTTAGCTTTTCATTTTAAAGGACAGAACAAACAAAGATTTTTTAAATGAACATATAAAGTAGGTGTGATGGAAAAAATCAAGGTCAAGATTTTTCAAGGTTTAATTCTGATAATTTCTAATGACAGATTTCTGTCCCAAGAGTAGAAAGGCTTCTGTAGCAGCAGCAAAAGGAAGACTAGGGAAAATGTGGGCCCACTGCTGAATGGGGCGGGGGCCCTCACGACACAAGACACACAAAAGGCTGAAGTATTGAATGCCTTTTTTGCCTCAGTCTTTATTAAAAATACCAGCCTTCAGAAATCTCAGGTCTTGGACACCAGAGAGAAAGTCTGGAGCAAGGAAAGATTATCCTTGGTGGAAGAGGATCAGATTAGGGAATATGGAAGCAAACTGGATATATATAATTCCTGATATGATGCAACCATGAGTGCTGAGGGAGTTGGCTGAAGTCATCTCTAAATAAACTTTGAATGGAGACTGGCAGAGGTGCCTGAGAATTGGAGGAAAGCAAATATTACTCTTATCTTCAAGAAGGCAGGAAGGAGGACTCAGGGAACCACAGACCAGTCAACTTCACCTCAGCCCCTGGGAAGCTGAGGAATCAACTAATCCTTGAAACCATTTTTAGGCACATAAAGGACAAAAAGGTGATTGAGAGTAGTCAGCGTGGCTTCACCAAGGGGAAGCCATGCTCAACCAACTTGATAACCTGTTATGTTGACATGACTGTGTTGGTAGCTAAGGGGAGAGCAGTGGGTATTGTATACTTTGACTTTAGTAAGCCTTTCAACACTCTCCTGCAGCATCCTAAAAACACTTTTTACTGTGAAGTTGACTGAGCACAGCAACAGGTTGCCCAGAGATGTTGTGGAATTTCTGTCGTTGAAGTTATTAAAAAACTTACTAGACATGGTCCTGGGCAATCTGTTCTAGGTGATCCTACTTTAGTGGCCAAGATCTTGGAATTATTTTAAGGCTCCCTATAACACTCAAACACCAACTGTACAATTTGTTCAAAAGCATCAAGAACATCTTGCTATTAATGAACTAATAATGACAGCAGCAACTAGTAGTGAGAAAATAGAAACAACATAAGGTTTAAATTGTAATTTCAGTGATATGGAAGCTGATGGATGACCTGACAGAATCAAGGAACACCAAACAAAACAGAGGTCATGAATGTCTGAAAGACTCATTTGAGATGGGTTGTAAGGTCTCACTGAGAGCCTAATTTACACAAATTACCTTTTGGATGAAGACTAGTTTTGTAAGTTCATATATCTGCACTGTACTTTGAAGGGCAACTACTCTTCTTTATCATCAAGCTTCAAGAATTATTTTAAAAAAAATGTTTCCTATGTCAGAGATGAGGCATAGAAGGCCACAGAATTTAATAGTGTTAAAATATTTAAATTTAAATGCATAGCACTTTGAAATACTTGTCAGTAAAAATGAATGCCTCAAACATTCATAACCCTTTACATTTACCTTAAAACATCCTTTTTTTAATGTTCATAAATGTAAACCAATACCATTCCTCAGATGAGAAAGTTGATTTTTAAATGAGAACATGAGAACAAAATTTTACTTGTTAGATAATCTGGAAAATGTGAAGGCTATCCAGAGTTTTCAGTGTATCTTCTGATATTTTCCACCATGATGTCTCCAGACTGGAAAATCTGGTCTTGATCCTGAGCTCCAATCTGTGTTTTACAAACAAGCCTTCTTTGCCTGCCCTCAGGTTTAACACCCCTCCTTCTCTCCTGGTAATGTTCAAAATAACATATCCAACATAAGGTAGTCGACTGTTTTGCAAGAGGCATTGTATTGAGTTGCATTGTGGCCTCAAATCCATCTCTAATTTGCAGAGGTTTTGGGATAGCTGTTTACATTACATTATAAAATTACAAGTGTCTGTATAAACTGTGTGATGGCTGAGTATTCTCTCCTGAAATGCTATTGTTTCAACAAGCTCCAGTTCTCTCCCCAACCCAGCAAAATACTCCAGGGTGATTACACTTGGCAGGAAACAAGTTCTATTAAGAATATCCATATCGTGTCACATCTACAGTCTCTGCAGCAACCATCAGTGCTGAAAGTCTCAGAGAAGTGAAACAGAAGTATATTTAATTGCCTTCTGAGACATCATTTAAAGCATCAGGGAAAAAAAAATGCATTTTCCACATTACACAAAACCCCCCCTAGCACAGTCTATAGTATGTGTTTTCAAGTTGAGGAGAAAGAAAATTCTCTAACTACTAATTCATCTGTTATTGTCCTAATTCTGCTGCAGGACACCTAGCACAAAGGCAGGAGTTAAACAGGTTATCCCACAAGTATCTGGTAACTATCTATGATGTCCTACAGTCAACAGAGGTGTCAGATACATTAGTAGAAAGAAACGACTACACAGAGAACAGTTTTAGCATAGAGTAGATTATGATAATATCTTTGTGTGCTAAATAGTTGCTACCAATTTTCTGTTTTCTAAATTTGCTTAGACTGAACCTGAAATTATTGTAGTTGTACAGATTCCAAGCAGTTAATCTGATTATCTGTTTGTGTAACTTAAAAAAAAAAAAAAAAAAAAAAGCTCATCAAAATTTGTTATCTTTACAGATAAGGGTGAGTTGATTTTCTTTCTTTCTCTTTCTTTCTTTCTTTCTTTCTTTCTTTCTTTCTTTTTTACTTTCTTCCTTTCTTCCTTTTTTTCTTTCTTCCTTTCTTCCTTTCTTCCTTTCTTCCTTTCTTCCTTTTCTTCCTTTCTTCCTTTTCCCCTTTTTCCTTTGGTAAAGATTAGAGGACAAGCCTTGTTCTCCTTTACTTTGACTTCCAGCCTAAGAATTTCTACATTTTGATAAACCTCAGACCACAAAAGGTCCTTGCTTTGAAAAGAAGGAGCTTAACTCAGAACACTGATCAAGAAATATGTGTGTAAACACTGAGATCTCTAAAAATGCTTTGAGGCTTCTATTTATTTGTGTTCATTCATGACTACATAGTTTTTATGGATGATGTTTCAAAAATGATAATTTCTCATCACCATTGTTAAAGTTTTTGGCTGATTAGTTAAACTACTGTAAATTATAAAGAAACCCTGGAGGTTATTGCTCACTGTAGTTTCCATGTGAAGAGCTTGACACGATTAACACTGTCATAAGGGTTTAATCACCAAAGAATATGATCACAGAATGTAACTCATGTGGTAGAGGAGTGCTCAATCTGAGTCTCAATGTTGATCCTAAACCTTCTTACAAAATTACAGAAAACAACTAATAGTTTAGGATGTAGCGAATTCCAAATTATATACATAATCTTGTTCTCTGTCCTTCAACATATCACCAAATCTCTTGGCAGCACTGTGTGTTGTTTCAGGTCAAATTTTTATTTTATTATAGCTGAAGAATTAACCAAAATACAATGGGTCTGAAATACTGAAGACATGACTCTGATATATATGTCTTTTATATATATATATATATATATATATATATATATATATGTACATGTTCATTTTCATCTTTTCCTGCTTTTACACACAAATGTATAAATTTTTGTACTTGTGTGTGTACAGACAGACACTTATAGAACTAAAATGAATCAAGCATGTAACTGCAAGGATTTTATACTGAATGTAAAAGACAAACACCAATCTGCAAATTAACCTGAGAAGAGAAGAGAAGAGAAGAGAAGAGAAGAGAAGAGAAGAGAAGAGAAGAGAAGAGGAGTTCAGTTGGAAAGGACGTATCAGCAACCATTTAATTCAACTGCTTGACCACTTCACGACTGACCAAAAGTTAAAGCATGTTGTTAAGGTCATTGTCAAAATGTCTCTTAAACACTGACAGGCATGTGGCATTGACCACCTGTCTAGGAAGCCTCTTCCAGTGTTTTACCACCCTCTCTGTAAAGAAATGTTGCCTAATGTCAAGTCTGAACCTCTCCTGATGCAGCTTTGAGTCACTCCCATGCATCCTATCACTGGATCACAGGGAGAAGAGCTGAGCACCTCCATCTCCACTTCCACGCTTCAGGAAGCTGTAGAAAGCAATGAGGTCACCCCTCAGCCTCCTTTTCTCCAAACTAGACAAAAAAGAAGACTAGACTAGAAACAGGAGGGGGGCTGACCTCCTGGAAAGCAGCCCTGTGGAGAAAAACGTGGGAGTCCTGGTGGACAACCAGTTGAATATGAACCAGCAGTGTGCTCTTGTGGCCAGGAAGGATAACGGTATCCTGGGTTGTATTAGGAAGTGTGTTGCCAGGAGGTTGAGGTTCTCCTCCCCCTCTACTCAGTCCTGAGGAGTCCCCACCTGGAGTATTTTGTCCAGCAAAGGGCAACTAAGGACTGGCAATTAAAGGACTGAAGCATCTTTCATATGAGGAAAGGTTGAGGGAGCTGGGTCTGTTCAGCCTGGAGAAAAGGTGACTCAGAGGGGATCTGATTAATGTTTATAAATATCTAAAGGGAGAGTGTCTAGAGGACAGGTCCAGACTCTTCTCACTGGCACCCAACAATAGGATAAGAGACAATGGGCATAAACTGCAGCATAGGAAGTTCCACCTGAGCATAAGGAAGAACTTATTTACAGTGAGGGTGACAGAACACTGGAACAGGTTGCGCAGAGAGACCGTGGAATCTCCTTCCCTGGATATATTAAAAAAACATCTGGACAAAATCCTGGTTCATGTGCTCTAGAAGTCCCTGCTTGAGCAGGCTGGTTGGGCTAGATGACCTTCAGAGGTCCCTTCCAAACTATCGTTCTGTGATTCTGTGAAGAGGCCTTCCTGTGTTTGATTCTCATTGACAAGGTAACTTCAGGATTACTGGAGCAGATATTTGCACCATAAATGTTCACTCTTACAGAATACAGGGAATGTGACCCCTTGGGAAGGTTTGGGAAGGGGACAAAGATAAATACATCAAGAATGCATTTGTCTCACATCAATGGCTTCTTGTCTGCATAGGGATGTATGAGTCAGAAGGTCAGTGCTATTAAGGTCCTGCTTGACTTTCTGGGAAAGACAAAAACTTAGTTGCAGACTATCTGTCACAAGCATAACCGTTCATCTTAAAATCAAACTGAACTGTGGCCTGCAGCACTAGCAGATTAAAAAAAAAAAACTATTAACCAAATAATATGTTTCTTAAACAATATTCAGCTGGCTTTGCCTGTTTTTTTGCTCCTAAACTGTGTGGGAAAATGGGTGAATGAGCTTTTAACAAAGAACCCATATGTACATTACACCTTGTACCTAGCATTATTGCAAATAGGCAAGCAACAGTGAGCATGGTTACAATATTTACCACACAGGCTTCTAGAAATTTCTCTGTGACAGAGAAAGGCATAATATTGTATAATATGCTTCTAAATCTAATAACCTCTATCCACAAGAGGTATTTAACTATCTATTAAATGATTGGAGGCACAAGGAAGTAGTGGACAGCAGTTTAAAATCTTCCAGCCTGTATGAGAAATCTAAATCTTCTATTTCAGTGTCCAAGAAGGAGTTTTTGCTGCTTCAGAAGTGATCGGTTCTGAAGCACAGCTACTCCTGGCAACCCGACTGTCTGTGCTGGGCTCGATGTTCAAAGGGAACATTCCCTCTACACAACATGCAACTGATGCCACATGGAATAAGTGGTTTGCACTGATCACACAATGGGCCCAGACAGGAAACCCTGGTTGCCCAGTGTCCTAGTTTTCAGCTGAAACAGAGCTGGATTTCTTTTACAGTAGCTAAAATTGTGCTGCATTTTCCTTTCAGCCTGGGATTTGCTATGAGAGAGACACTGAGAACATACCGGTGTTTGCATTTTTGTCACTTGAAGTGAAGGATTTGGTGTTCTGTTAGTCCACAAGCACAAGATTTAAGGGGGAGAAGAATATTTAAATTAATAAACTTAATTGACAGTTAGATATACCAATGGGATATTTCATATCATATCATATCATATCATGTCATGTCATGTCATGTCATGTCATGTCATGTCATGTCATGTCCAGTATATCATTGAGGATCTCTTCATCTTT
>NW_010286305.1:9823-12578 GCF_000700745.2 Antrostomus carolinensis
CTTCCGGGATTGCGGTTTCGGTTCGGGATTGTTGCTCCTCCAGGATCATTATCTGGGAACGGACCGGGCTCGGTCAGGAAGGTGGTGAGTTACAACACTGGGTGTCACTCATTTGTATATTTTGTTACTGTTATCATTATCACTACTATTTTAATATTAGTATTATTTTAAGTTTTTCTCTCTACTATTAAACGGTTCTTATCTCAACCTACAAGCCTGCTTATCCTTGCCCCCCAATCCTCTTCCCTGTCCCCTGGGGGTGGGGGGGAAGTGGGTGAACAGCTGTGTTGGCTGTCAGCCAAGGGCTAACCCAGTGAAACTATCACAAATACCTTGAAAATATCCTAATCATTCTGCTGTAAGCAAAAAGTGAAATCTCTGGAACTTCATATAGTAGCAAAACCACAACCTCAATATAGTTTAATCATGTATGAATCTAATTCAAAATACTAAATATAAGTCACATTCAATTATATCAGTTCACAGTTTTCCATTCTGTGTTTGGATTTGATTGTCTAGAATTGACAGAAAACTGTTCATGTCCCCCAAACTAGTAATTACTGGTATTCCTGAGAATGAGGTCAGTGATCATAAGTGCACAGTGGCTGAACAGACCTCCAAGGACTTGAAAAAGAGTGCTATGAAGTAAACATGAGAGTCTAATTTCTGTACTGATTGGATTTCCAAAGGCTGTTTATGACAAGTAGTAAGTATATCTATATTTAGCTATAAAAGTACAAGCAGTGTGGGAATGATAGTTAAATACAGAAACTGAGTAAGATGGAGAGGTAATAGAGACTGTCTTCTGATGAGCATCATGTTCCTTTCTTTGCATTAGCATAACAGTCAGTCCATGATGAAGGAGCCTTGAAATGTATTGAAAGATGTACTTTGGCAAGCAAACAATAAAGAGGCTCTGCTGACAGCAGCACTCCATAGCAGCAGCTACCCAATTTGTGGGTGTGACCCAGGCTACCTCTGACTATGGTGAAGAACGCAAAGTCTATTAGCCAATAGCTATGCAGATAAGGGCACGTGAACAGCTCATGCTACTAATAAATAGCCAGTAACATATTAGCGGATGTGTGTGATTTCATCAATTTGGGGTATAAATATAACTGTATTAGAACAAATAAATGGCTTCTTGCTTGATCATATTGATCGTATGCAAAGTCCGTCATTCCATTCCCGCAAGTCCTTACTTTTCTCTCTGTTGTTTTTCACCATTATTTTCAATAGGGTTTTATATTCCTTGGATTTAATGCAGTGACTTTTCAGCCAGCAATTGTTTTCAGTTGAGTATTTAATCTTTCTGTGGCAGACTGTGCTACAATCCTGTACCCGAGGTGGTGAAGAGCGATGGTACTCTGCACCAGCAGGAAGCTCATGAAGGTGAAATGCTTTCTGGAGCCCTGGGGAGTGCAGAACCAGTCATAGCTGTGCTACTCCAGCATGGTTTCAAAAGTTTGCCTGTTAGGCAAGCCCAACAGTGACCCTTTACCTTTCTCAGACTCTAAAGGCTATTATTGATTGCATTACAAGTACTGTGTATCTCCTGAGTGCTGTGGTCAATAATGAAAGCCCAAATAGAAGACAAACTCATTTACTCTCTTAGTTGTATTTCTTCCTGTCAGCGTCTCATAGGAAGGTGTTATGGTAGTTTCGCATGTGTTGAAATGTGTTAAATTGAGAAGAATGTGGACATGGATTAAGCATACTTGAAAGGAGGCAGTGTCTCCAGTATGATTCTTTATGTCACTGTCTGTCAGAGGAGAGTAATGAGTCAAGTTCAGCTGAGTTCCAGTAGAGTCTGGAAGTTCCCAAAAAAACTTATTTTACACAGTTTTTTTTATGAATCACAGGTATGCATTCCAATTTTATAAGGATTTTTTTATTTGACTGCCACATTGTACTATTGAAATTATCTTGTTTGACTTTTTCAAGCTTCACATCCCCTTTTTCATGCTTCATGCTTTGTCTAATATATTTGTTTTGTGGCTTAATATTTTTCTTTTTCACAGTAACTAATATGTACCCCACCTCACAGATGTCTGGGGTATTATGTAAATGAATAAACAGCCCAGAGTCTGAGACTCTTCATCCTTAATTTTGAAAGCCTTGTTCAACCTGAATAATAATCAAGGAATATCTTAGTGTGTTAGAATAATATGTTAGAAAAGATAATATTCATCCTATCAGAAATAGAAATAAGTTCACCATTGCATTCAGAGCTGCAATGACAGCAGATACATTACTGTAGACTCCAAGAACTCTCTCAGGGTCTTTGGGTAGGTTTTTCTACACCTACTCCTACCCTTTTTACTATCCAATATTTATAACTCTTTCCTCTGATCCTGTGATCATAAGGTGTATCTCAAACTTAGTTGACAGTAGAAATATGTTGAGGGCAGTAAATACGTATTTTAAATTACTGTAAAGCAGGATGCAAGTTTACAGTGCTATATATACATTTGTCATTAATCTTCTCTTTTAAATATGCCAACATGACATACATACAGTTTGAGTTTGATTTTCAAACAAGAGAAACAATATTATCTTGTTGTTTCCCTCACTTGCATTGAACTTGATCTTATTAGACTGACAGAATTTAGCACTGTAATCTACTTTTGGGAATATTCACATTTAGAAGACAAAAATTGAACAGCATTATGAAGATTCAGGGAGGGATAACAGAAGAAAAAAAATGGGAAAGGAATTTGAGGGGTATGTGTGTATATATATATATATATATATA
>NW_010286306.1:0-26455 GCF_000700745.2 Antrostomus carolinensis
ATTCTATTCTATTCTATTCTATTCTATGATAATCTCACCTAAATTCCCTTTCCCACAAAAGGTGCACCAGATGAGTATTTTGAGGTCCCATCTAACCTGGGCTGTTCTATGATTCCATGATTGATGCTATTTTGATAATGCTAATTAGTTATAGGACTGCCAGTGGATTCTTTTATTTATTAGTTGTACAAATGCAAACATTTCTGCAAGCCCTGTCAGATTCAGAAGTCTTAGTTTTCTTTTCATTTTCTCCAAAATCATTAAGAACACAGAAATGCTTAACATAACACAAAAGTCATCATTTGACTGATATTATGTTGCTGTAAATCACTTACTAGTTTCACTAAATTGTTTTACATGATTGCTAAACCAAGCAGTGTAATGTGTTATGTGAGGCTGGCATTCTAGACACACTATAAAGCAAAAATCTTAAATAAATTATGCCAGATGGTCAAATCCAGCACTACATTTTCTTCTCTTACTCATTTAATGCAGAAATTAGCCATTTGCTGTAAGGATTTCAAATCAGCATCAATGGGCTGGACAAAGTGTCAATTCCCTCTGAAGCTTCTGCAGGAAACTGTGCAGCTTTGTACCACAGTTAAGTATGCTGTTGCCATTGCTCACAGGGTTTGTATTAAGCTAAGAAAGGTCACAGGACTTGCACTGTTTTGCATGAACTTGTCTTGTCCTGCCTGGAGATTTGTTTTACAATGTATTTAGCTATAACCATAATTATCTAATGACCAAATGATATCACCTATTTTGTTTAGCTTTTCCTGAGCTTTGTACACTTGTGTAGTGTAATGGTTATTGTTATATGCATTTCTGTAACTAACAGATTAGTAATAACATTCTGCACAGAATGGACCATCTTTGATCATGGAATAAAATGCAGTGAACAGTAGTGCAGACAGGACATGAGAGCATGGGCCTTAAAAGCAGAGGATAATACTGAAGGATACAGCAGTCAATTATTAGTCATTGAAGAACTGCAACATTGGGAGCCAAGCAAAACCTGGTTTAGGATTAGCAAAGATAACTAAGAACAAGCATCCAACATATAACACACACAATAATAAATCTGGATGTAACATGGACCTACAATGAAGCTAGTAACCATACAAATGTATATATCTCAATCTATCCATATACTGTAAACATGTAAAGATCATATTAATAAACATACTAGATCCTAGAGTGAGGAGGAAGAAACTATCAAGCCAGGATACTGAAAACTTGCAGTATCCAAGTCAGAGTTAGCCACTCACCTTAGGATCCAGAGGGGCACTGCCAGATAAAAAGGTAGGCTGGAGAAAGCTTGTGTATCATTTTAGTTGGATAGAATTTGAACCCAATGTATTAGTATAATTGTAATAGGGCTAATAATAATTCTTAAATTTGACTATTAATTAGGCTAATCCTGTGAAAGAGGTCTTACCCTGCCAATTTTCAGAGAGAAAAGTGAAAGAGTAAATGACTTGCTGAAGTTCATGCAGAAACCTGTGATGGAAATTAATTGAAGCTTCTTGTCTCTAAATTAAGCACTTTGTCCTCAAAAATTTCCCTTCATGGTTCATTGTGAATGACATGAATGGCACAAATGACAAAACACAGTTTTATTAAACATGAAAAAATACAGCATATTAAGTATCTGGATTTGCACTTAATTTTAGTTTCTGATTAATACTCATTGTGGAAAAGAGCCAAAGTTGAACCAGTCCCTAGCTCTCATTAACACTCATTGTGGCATAAAGCCAAGGATGAATTAACTTTACTGTAATATTTAAAAAAAAAAAAAAGTAAGTAACAAGCGTGAAACCAGGTTAGAAGACTAACTGATTAACTATATAGGTCCAAGGCAATGACACTAGAAGAATTCAAGTAGTCTGTTGGCCCTATCTGCAAAGAGAAAAATAATTTAAAGGTTCATGATTCAGTATATCATGTTTATTTTGTTTAACTGTGTTTCAACATAATCAACAGTTATAACTGAAAAACATGAAAAATTCGATTTTTTCTATGCATGCTTTGACACATAAAAGAAGATAAAACATAAATCTGACTATAAAAAAACAATAAAAAAACTAGGAAAATAGTTTAGGTCTTGGAGTATTTTTATTACTTTTTTTTCACCTACTTCTTTAGGGTAATTGACAGAAGGCATTAAGATCCTTATGGCATATGTCCATTATAAGCAATCAACTTATTGTATGTGTTGATTATAAAGAAAATGACTACCTAGGTTTGCTGACACACTACAAGCAGACTCTCACTTGACTCTTGCTGTTCTAGGTCAAGCCTGGGATCTAAGAGGACATGATCATATGCATGGGCAAGCTAATAGGCTTTGGCCATCTCCTGCCTTGCATTTAAGCTGTCATGGCTGTGACAAAGCTCCTCTGTGCTTCCCTGGTTGCTTACCCTACTCTCACACCACTGCCTAGCTTGTACTCACTAAAGCATTTTTGTGGCAGTCCGGGGAACTAATCAGGGGCTGATCCAGCTGAAAAAAACCCAATCAAGTGGTGTTCTCTGCGATGTTCAGTTGCCTCAGCTCCCTGATATGGCCAACAAAATGCTTGCGTCGGCAATATTAAAAGAAGTGAGAAATGGGCAGGAAGGATTAATGGGGAACAGAATCAGCCAGGAACTGCGTTTTTTGGCAGTGCTGTGTAAATTTAAGTTAGGTGGCATTTTTGAGAATTGTTCCTATGGAAACTGAAAAAGTGTTTCTTTCTTGAAGTTTTATCACTAGGATAGCTGCATTTATAGCTCCATCAATATCTCCCTCCTCACCTTTGTAGAGAAAAGCAAGCACCATTAGAAACAGATTTACTGAATGTAACTGAACCAATTCTGAAAGTAGCTGTTTGCACAGAGTTCCCACCCAGAGACAAATTGTAAATTATTTCTCCGAAGAATATGCTAGTGGTTTGTGATTAATGGGCTATTTAAATTTTTACTTCTACTAGAGGACTCAGAGCAATGAATTCTTGTGCATAATGCACTTAGACGTAGACATAACCAGACGTAAACCTGGTATTTGCAGATCAATTCCTGTTCAAACCATATGTTCAACTCTGATGACTGAACATCACCCTCCACAACCCCGCTGGGCCATGCTCGGCTTGTTGGGGCACAGAGCCACCAGCATGTGCCCCACCTGTGCAGCCTCCATGCTGCCAAGGTGTCTGCAGTTCTGGGGCCCAAGGGGCTAGGGTGGGCCCAAGGGGCCAGGGTGAGCCCAAGGCTGAGGAGGAAGAAACTCCCATGGTTTGGGAAGGCCTCAGGGTGACGACACCTTGGTGTAGCTGCACCCCCCCATCCCTGGTGAAGACCAGAGCTGCCAGCGTGGGACCAGAGCAGCCCTATGAGGGTGAGCAACCTGCCAGGGGAGAGGGGGACTGGCTGAAGGGTGGGCATCCTCAGGGGGCAAATGATGATCTGAACTCTGTTATTAACAGAATCATAGAATCATATGATCATTTAGGTTGGAAAAGACCTTTAAGATCATTGAGTTCAACCATAAGATTGTGTCCAACTGTAAATGAGGCTTTTCATTTTTGTTAGATTGCAGTGAGTATTAGGTTGTTAAAGGACTGACTGGACTAACAAAGTTCTTAGCACTCGCTATAGATATATATATATATACACAGAAGCGTATATATTAATAAGCCTGTGGTTTCTTTCCTTTAATCCATGTTAAGACTCTTTGGTTCAACAGAGTCTCTGGCTCAGGGCAGATTTTAATTTTACACCCAGGAGCCCTGTGCAGTCCCTACTCCTCACAGCTTGAGATACACAAGAAAAAAAACAAAATATTGCCAGTCACCACACTCCACTTTTTGTTGTTGTTGTTGTTGATTTAGTCACAGTGAAGAATACTAGCACTCCTTGTGAATATAGACTTAAAAATATGGCAAGGAATAATATAAATAATCTCCAGGAATATCTATATTTTTTTAAATCCAAGTTTTTTAGGCTCTCAAGAAATTTTGGCCATTGTGATTTCTTAGGTTTCAGCTTGACAGTGTTTATATCTAAACTGGCTAAGCTTGTTGGTTTAAGTGTGTACCCTGCCTGCATCCTAAGACTGTGTGGGAAGAGGTGTTTCATGTACATTAGACCTTTCTTGCTCACCATATGCTCAATTCCATAGGAAGGAAATCCTGATGCCTGTGCTACAACAGAGGTACAGCTCATTCCCGGTGTCTGGATGATCTGGATACTAAAACTCTGCAGTGTGCTAGAGTGTTTCTTCTCAGGTTAGTCTAAATGCATGTAAACTGAACATGTCTAACAAAATAGGTATTGTCTCTGGGTGAGATACAACTCCATACTATTAGAAAATACTGTGTCCTTCTAAACGCTTTTAAAATGTGCTTTACTTTTATTAATTATAAAAATAATTTGTTACTCTGGAATTATTCTAATTTTCTCAGGCTGTGTCTGTACAGTACCCAGTCCAAGGATAAATCCCTGGCCTCCAGATGAAATGACACAGTGTGGTTCACAACCCTGTTCCTCATTGCCTCTTGTTTTTGCAGTGACCATCTCCACTCTGCATAATCCACATCTCCTCTGGAGCTCATGGGGCAGACCTTTGGCCTTACAAAAAGGATATTTATTTTTTTTCCTATTGCAAGGCTTGAAATAGTTCTAGAGTACTATCCCCGGTATTATATTAAATAGCATTTAGGAGTTGTGTGATATGTATTCCATGCCTGAGAACCTGGTGTGAGAGGGTTTTAAGGCTATAAAGTCTGCTGAGACAGTATTGGAGAAATATTACAGCACAGAGCTAAACATGGTGTGGCTATATCCATGTTATGTATAGGGACCAGTACCTGGAGCAGGCTGTTCCCAAAACTGTAACAAGATTTGTCTTGTAAGGCAAAAAATAATAGCTGTCACAGTAGTTTTCAATTAAATGTTCTTATGAGATGTTCAGCTTAAAACTGGGTTGGAAGGAAAAGATATTAAAATAAAATCTTGTAACAGTTGTGTACATCTAATTGGACTTGTTGGTAGACTTGTTTGCTACTTGTTTTTTTGATGCAACAGGAATGAGAGGCAAATGAACTGTTTTGCCTCTTTGTTTGGAATAAAGATGTACTCATATTTAATGTATTAATCATAAATGAGATCAGTCTGAAATAATTTAATTTTCCTACTCCACAAAGTGTCTGCTTTCTGTTAATCTCGCTGTGCTGTATATTCACAAGAGCAGAAATAAAGAAGTATCAAAATCAAACATATTAAGGTGCACCTGATAGAATTTTAGAGGGTGTGGGATATTACAATCTCTTCTACTGAAAATTAAGAGAACTCTGGTTTTGTGAGACTGCACAAAGGAAAGCGTTCACAGCTGGTCTTTGAAAATATGATCTGGATTTTTCAAGGCTGCAGTCTCAATCCTCCAAAGTTTTCTTTTTACCATGCGTTTAATTAACACTCTAGTCATGGAAACCTCAAGCACCTGTAATTGTTGCTCACAACCATATTTAATAGTCTGGAAATAGCATGTCATGATCTTTAATTTCTAATCTGCTCTGAATTTCATCAGCGTTCTTCATTGCTAATGTCTCTCCCCGCCTCTCCTTTACTCTGCAGCCCACGACCTGTGAAACTGGTGTTCAGAACAACAGCTGCTGCAGGCTTCCTTGCAGCAGGCCCCTGCCACTACTAACCTCTGATTCCACAGAAGTAATCTCCATAATGCAAGGTCACAGGATTCTTGCCTTCCTTTTCCATTCATGACCTGTGGCATCAAAGCCCCAGAGAGCAATTCGCTTCCTCTCTTACCTGGTGTTTTGAAATTCCAAATATTTGCTGTAATTTAGCAAGGATATACAGTACACTGATTGTCATAGAGCACTACAAAATGCAGCTTTATTGTTTACATAGCAAAGGATCTTAATGTGTAGCTTTAACCTGCAAAGAAGGGAGCAGAAGGATGTCAAACCCCTTTTCAGTATTCCCTTTCTTGTGGAAATACAGGGTGAAAAATTCGTGGATTGCCAGACTTTTAGTGAAAGATGGGAGCTGGGCTGACAGACAGTTCCATCAAGAACACAAGTGAAAAACTGTAAAATGTATACACCCACAGGCAGTATATTTTGGGCTTATCCCCAAAATGAGCACTTAATTTTGCAGATAAGCCCTTTACCAAGTAAAATTGCCTATAAAAAGGCAATTCATGTTGGCATTAAGTTACGGTGAATTTTCTTCCAGCTCAGTTCTGTTAGAGAAGACCTACTCAATTTCTTAGCTGAGAAATGAAGGAGTGGATGGCCTTCGTGCTCGTACGGGAGCATTGGGATCCCAGTGGCTATTTCTGTACCTTTACTACATGTGTAGATAGCTCTGAGGAGGTCTTTGGCATTCAGATTTAGAATTATATCCCTTTTCATGGGGGATGGAAAACTAGTTCCTTTGCTCTTTAAATCTATGACCTCAATACACAATTTCAGAAGATTATCTGTTACAGAAAGCCTGTACTTTCCTCCCTTCAGACACACCTCCCCCCCGCCACTTCCAGGCTTTTCTACAGGTATCCAGCTTAGTTTGAGGCACAAGCGTTATCTGCCTTGTATCACAAATCACACATTATTCTCAACTTCCTGCATGGTTATTTTTCTTAAGAGAAAACCATTAGTTTTGTGCAAGGAACAGTTGCTAAATGATTATTATTTCCTACAGATTATATCATCTCATAACAGCAAAGCGTTTCTTGACAATGAGTTAATAAAATCCAAGAGAAGGCATCCAAGTTCCATTTAAAATAAATGGTGAACCTATTAAAATGTAAAAAAGCATTAAAAATATCTGCAGTTTCATCTGTCAAAAGGGATGGGTGCATAATATTGTGGAATATAATTTTTCCCAAGCCGTACACCCATAACGTTCTATGAATGCTTTAAGGCAGCATAATACAGCACTGCTGCTGGAGGGAGTGGAAGCACCATGCACTCTATAAGGGACCTAATCCACAGGGAAAAAAAAATGAACAGGTTTGCTGCACTTGGATGCTTAACATGATGCAGACTGGCATGGCCTAATTGGATGCACAAAAGAATGTCACTCCTTTCAGTGGCAGCTGATGCATTATCATGCTTATAAAACTGTTAGAAATGTTGTGATCCTGAAACCAACCTCTTCATATTGATTATATTTCAGTCAAAGCCACATTCCCTAAATTCTGTAGCCTTCTGAAAAAGCATGATTTCCTTCTCTAAGAAGCTTATCTTCCCACAAAAGTTCAGTAATGCTTTGCAGTGGTGCAGTCCTTACTGTTTTTTTCTATGAAACTATTAACTTCTTAAAGGCAAACTCTGAACCTGAGTGGTAGGATCACTTGCATGTTCATAGGTGTGGAAGAAATATTCTTATCATAGAGTGACTTTTAGAGATTATCTGTTGGGATCATGGATGAAATTTCGTACAGAAACTTAAAATGCTTTTTCTATTTATGAAGTACTGCAGTTGTACTGGTGATTCAGGAACAGTATGTTAAAAGAACAATGTACACCAGTACTTTAAATAACAAAACACAGGTGGAAATAGCAATGGGTGGACATGGGCAACAGGGAAGATTCTCCAATGCACATAGCTGCTGCAGTTGACATGCAAATGGTCAGACCACTATGACTCTCATGCTACATTTAATGTAAAAGCCGTAAGAGATCTAAAAGTCAGCTTCTGATTTCTCTTATTGTGACACCAATCAAAGTCAGTTGTACTGATTTTTATGGAATTTCTCCAGATTCAGGACATCAAAACTAGAAGAAAGTTAGACCTTCACATAAAGGTTAAGACTATCCTGGTTATTCCTCAAGATTTTCCTTTTACTTCCTTTTCAAAAACTAGAAGTTAGTATTTATTAAACTTGAAGTAACCTTTTATATTAGTCTACTCTGAGTTTCAGAATGTGGCTGAGATGTAAAGGCGGGAGGAAGGAAGGATTGCTTTTACTCTAAAATGTAATTAGGAAATGCCATATAGTCTAAAAATAGCTCAAAAAGGTGAACTGTACAGGAACTGCCAACTCCCCTGTTAAGTCAATATGCTTTGAGATTAGTGGGTAATAAATAAATTATGAAATTATTTCCCCAAAGCATTCTTTAACCTTCTTCATATAGCTTTATGTACACGTGGTCATATATGGAACTATCTGAGATATGCAGGACCAAGTCACAGGATCAAAATCTACTTCCCAAGAGAATGAAACAATATGCTACAATTCCCACCACCCAAGCAAGTGCAATCTGGCTACTGAGCACCTGTGACTTACGTCCTTGGAACCCAGCAGTTCAGTTTCCTGGAGGTAAACTCAAGCTTACTTTTTTCATAATGTTTCAGAAAGTTTACAGCAACTCTAGAAACAAACAAATGAGAAGTAGTTTTGTACAGACATGTAAATGTCCACAAGGCCAATTCTTGGTCCTGATTTCAGCCCATTTGCTCTGACCAATAGCTCAAAGGTCCTTACGTATCACCTTTTACTAAGCAAAAATTTATTCCTCATAAACCAAAAGGGAGGCAGCTCATATTCAGCCTCCCACAATGTCATATTCAAGAAGGGACAGTTATAAGCTAGCAGAACATAATTATGTTACTCCCTTGAAAGGGGGAGTCTTTCACTAAAAATCAAGACAATGGCTATGCAGAGCAGAACATCTCCAGCTGGCTATGAATATATACACAAACATTCTCCTTTAAAAATACACCTCTGTATGAGAAGTGAGTTCAGTTCCCTTAAGTCTGTGTACGATTTTTTTTCACTGGAAACTTTGTGCTTAGCCTCAGCAGATCCCCTGTCCTAAATCAAGATTTGAGTAACATCTTTAAAGGCTTGCAGTCTAGGTGGGGAAGTTTTACTGGATTACAAGAACACGATTTTGCCTATGAAGTAGGAAGCAGTAGCACTATCATGGAACTAAATGGTAGAGCCGTGTTATATAAAGTATTAATATGGAGTTTGACCATAAACTTGATGAGATTTCTTTATAATTCCCAGTTAAAAGGCATTGGTTACCTAGGTACCCAGCAGATACACAAGAATATGGAAGGTTTAGAAGTTCTGAAACATTCTTGCTAGATTTTCAAGTGATTTAGTTGTATCTGAGGTCTGTGACATTTTTCATTTTGTAGTAAATGAAAGAATTGTGAACCCACTATTTTCTAATTTTGTTTTATTGTTTCCTGGAAAATAGTGTTACTACTGTCAGTCATGAATCATCACAGTAAATAGAAGGAAATTGTGTCCTTTGAGCACACTTCTTGACCCCTTCCTGAAGTAGATGGGCTACCAATTTTCTATATTTATTCAGTATCCCATTTATATAAGCATGTACATGAAAGAAACATAACAGGAAAGATGAAGATGCAACGATTTTATCTGATATAGGAGCAGTGAAATTGACTTTACAGGATATTTCAAAGTGATCTGAATAGATCCTCCTTGCATAGAACTTTAGGGGGAAAATAAACATATTAAACCAGACTTGGTGTTTCTTGAACAGTGACGATTAGTATCATAATAATTCAGGCCACATTGTCAGATGAGAAAAAAACATATAATCTGTGGTGAGAAAATCCCACCTGTTCAGAGCAGGTCTGTCATAAAGAGGAGCAGTAGGACTGTGTGCTGAAGTGAACTGTACTTCTTGTAATACAACTGCATAGATAATCAGCTGTTACTACAGTAGTATGAATTCGCATTATGAACACTGAGCACTGGCAAAGCTTCACAACTGGTGATGTGTCACAGTGGAAACAATATTCCATAATGCTGTTTGTTATTTTAAGACTGGGTGTATTTAACCAATTTCTGTATTTAACATCTGAATCCCAGCTGTGCACAGCAAGTTCTTATATTACCAAGTGAAAAGATTTTGTCAATTTCTGTCTTGGCAGCAATACCACAGAATAATCATAGAATGATGCAACTTGACTTGTACTTGGTTTTATATTGGTTCTGACCTAGATAGCCCACAGAGCATTTGAAGTATACACAGAAACAAGATTTAAAAAATGATTGCATTCCAGGTTGTTACATTCATAAGGGATCAAAGGCTAATCCTGCCTTTAGCTGCTCAGAATAAAACCAAGATACAAATGTCAAACGTCTTTACAGACTAACAGGATGTCTTTCACATTTGCACAAATTCTAACTTGTATATTCCATTATTTAAGCCATATTGCTTTTAAGTAGCAATTCTTGATAACAAAAAGCCTGTGGTAAAACTTTCATGTACAAATGAATCCCATTAATAAGCAGACTGCCTATTTGGCTTGACAGGATGAGACATGTACTGTGCAAGATCTGTTTCCCACATGGTAAGCTTTGTCACATAGTCTGGCTCTTAGCAGTTGCATTATTTTCTATGTCAGTAAAGTTAAAAAAAAAGTTAAGAAAAGCTGTCAACTATGAAAACAAAACAAAATAAAAAATTAAGCACCCAAACATGATTTATTGTTTTGTGTGGCAAAACATTACTAGACCAATGGGGAAGGAGTCTGTCTGATGATTTATTTTATACTCTGAACATACTTAGAGTAATTCTTCAGTAAAAGCAGTCACTTTTCTCTTTTTGTATGTCTTCCACAAAACTAGAAAAATAAAGTCATAAAAATGTTTAAAAGGACTTGGGAAGATCAGAGAAATTAAATCTATTTTAAATCAGTTGCACTGTTATCAATTGTTCCCAAGCTAGGGATAGTAACTGGTATCCATTCCTTTCTAGCTAAAAATGACGTTACTCGTGTAAGGAAAGATATAATGAAGTAAGAGAAGAACTGCATGGGTTGAATGGCACAGAATTAGAAAATTCAGCATATATATAAAATGGTTGGATATGCACACAAAGACAATTTTATTTTCATCATCAATTCCCTCTTTCATGTATGATGTGCTTATAGCAAGGCTGTGATTTTATCTAAATTATCACAACCCAATGCTGTTTAGCCTGACCATAAGGAATAGATCATCTTTCACAGAATCACACACAGAATCACAGAATGTTAGGGATTGGAAGGGACCTCGAAAGATCATCTTTCAAATATATTGAAGTCAGATGAATGTCAGACACATAAGCTTGCCTTTATTTCTGTTCTGAATCTAGTAAAATATTTCATGTCATTAAGGATCATCAACAATTGTATGGCATTTTAAACACATTTGTAAAAGAATGTGCAGAATATTTTCATAAATTAAGTAATCCATTAATGCAAATCACCTTTAATGCTATTTTCGTCCTATTTTGCAATTTTTTTTTTCCATGTTTTGTTGCAAAGTAAAGTTTGCTTATTGATAAAACATTTTTTATCTTTTCTGTGTTTGTCATATTGAGGCTTCTGGATGCAAAACAGAACTGAAATGATTCAGCCACTGATTTTCAAATAAGCTTGCAGGACTTGTAGAGAGGAAATAGCGCACTATCAACACAAGTGTGCATTCTGCAGAGGTGCCTACAAAGATACCATGATACTTCCTAATGGAAAGTATCCTCTACAATGACCTAGGACACTAGGTCATAGCATATAGCTCCATAAATACCTTGGCATCTCTGAGACTGGCCATGAGCTTCACAGTGAGAAGAGGTCACAGTTTGGCTTCCATAATTTAGTAAGTCCCATATATAGCAGTACCAATCAAGACATGGTAGCACTGTTTTTCAACTGACAACAACTATTTGGGTTAGACATCAGAAGGAAAATAATGAATGTAACTTCTGCTAAATGAACAGTAAAAGTGGTTTCTAGTTTTTGTTTGCTTAGCTGATGCTTCTTTTCCTCTGCAGTCAGGAAGAGGCTGGATAAAACCTTGCAATATATGTCCATTCTGTCCTCTACCAAGAAAAGCAATAAAGAGATGCCTGCCTACCCTTTTCTATCTTGAGATGAAACTCTTCTTTACTACCTTTGTTATGAGAGATCCAATAACAGAATAATTCCTTCAAGCACTGTTCCTTTTTAATGATCAATGTAGTAATTCCAAAACTTTGGCTTTTGTGCTTGGAAAGGGCAAATGGAATTGCAATTCAGAGAAAAGTTTGGGAACTGCAGGTTAAAGTATTGCTTTTTCCCCCTGCTCTCAACTACTTTTATCATTTGCATCTTTGCAGAATGAGTATGAAGTGTTACTGCTCTGACTAGATGCTCTCCCCATACATGTCAAATGACTGATTGAATGACCAGGAACAGATTAGTTCTTAATCCAGTTGTCAGGTGTTTAGGAGTCTTTTCTTTCTCCCGGGTGTAGAAGTATCTAGTATGCTCATCATTGTTAAAAGTGAAACTTGCTGTCCTCTCACATTTATTTTAAAATCGTGTCATGTTTTCTGGTGCAGTAGCAAGGTGCATGAAAAATGATGGCATATATTGTATGCACTGTTTCTTATGCTTGATGTATAAATATTTTTAAGCTTTGTTTATTGAACTCTAGTGAATGACCAGATGCTAAAAAGCACATGCATGAAGAGAAGATAAAGATAAAAGCAAATTGCTAGAAATAAAGAGGTACTATTAGCCCTAGTAAGCAATTTGAGAAAAGAAGGGATTATTATGAAAACTGGTATGCAGCTGTCTGGCCCAGTGACTACATGCCATCATTCTCTTCCTTGAATTACAACTAAAGTGATTAGATCTTTTCTAGAGGATAACTTCAAGGACACAGATCATTCTTCCTGTGAAGTGAAATACAGAGTAGGATGCAGCATTTTCTGTCATCCTAGGAACCTCATATCCAGGCTTTTTTAAATGCCTGATTTAGACTTATTTTCCTTTCTAAATTTAACTTAAAAACATTTTGTAATGTACCTAGAATCAGTAAAACATCCACAGTTTATTAACATCCATATTTGAAGCACATGTTGAGGTTTGCCAGCTGTCATCTACCATTTGAATTCCAACATAGAATATGCATAAACACTGACACAGTCCTTAGCTTTGAATATATTCAGGATATTCACAAAACAAAATATGTCTAGTGTTTGTTGCACTTTCACATCATGTAAAGCATTCTGTGATTTGATCCCCTCCCTGTTTCCATTCCAGAGGAGCACATAACCAGTGTAGAGTGATACCCAACTGCACTGGTAAACAAGCTTGTAAAAGCTGTAGGTGTCCACAACGGTTGCTTTTAACAGCATGGGCAACGTCAATCACAATCAAAATTTCTCTCCCTAAAATTGTTGGGTTTTTTTCCTGCACACTCTTTTTCTGTGAATGAACTTTCATTAAAAAAAAAAAAAATGATGTCTTCTTTTCCTCTTTGGTATAATTTTAAGCAACATTGCACTTGATGACAGATTCCTCTGAAGAAAGTTCTCTACCTTCAACCTTTCAGCCTCTATTACAGCAAGGCCACACTCTGCAGTGCTGCCTCAACTTTGTTGTTAATATTCTATCTTGCAAATTCAGCTCTGAATTTTTCACAATGGTGAAGAAAAAAGTTAGGTTTTTCTTAAATTCTCTGACAGTGTAACTAGGAAACAGTTAGCTGTATGTATCAGAAAAGGAAAAAATATCATTAGTTTCCCTATAATATTGATGTCATAATAAACTATTAAAAGATAACTAGTTCTGAAAACAATGAAGACTCATCAGTAAAGTAGCTGGTATAAAGAGATAGTATTTTTGCTACCTGAGCAATAATGTTTTTTTTCAGTGAGTAAAACTATTAAGTCACTCAGCTGCTCAATGTTTTCTTGTATGTGTGATTTTTATTTATGATCCAAAACATGTTCTGAAGGAGTTCAAGTTTTCCTTACTGATTGGGCAAAGCCCATATCTCATAAATGATGTCTTAAATTTCTTTGATTCCTATCCCAAATTATATACAAAACTGTTTATAAAAAATTGTATATACAAAACTGAAGTTTGAAGCATTACATTTTATCTAATATCCTGGGTTTATATCATGTGGTTTTTTGATGAGATGCTATATAAATTTTGTTACTATGTTATGTGCCTCTTGCCTTATCACTCTGAATGCATTAATTTTATCGCAGCTGTTCCCATACAAGAGAAAGCAGATTTCAGTATGGTATAGTTTCCAAGCAGTCATTACTCTGATTTCTAATCAGCTATTTTAAGACTATATAACCAGTTCTGTGACAGTGTGTAAGAAATCAGGTGTCGCAAACATATACCACACCATAATACTGGAATCTGCTATAGTTTGCTTTTAAATCCAGAGAAGAAACCATGGCAGTTTTTATAGAAGAGTTTGAAATTAAATTATTTTATTTTTGTGAGTGTTTGTGTCTGATGAAGCTTCTACTGTATTGTAAATGCTTATACTGCTCTAATAAATTAACCAGTGTATTTTAGTTGTAATGAAATATACCTCATCATCAAAGCTCCTTCATGAGTTGGAAATGCTAACCTAACCTCCAATTTCATGTAAGTAAAGAAATTAACTTATGAATGTGTCACAATAACCTCACTGTTCTGTGTTTTTTATAGCATATCTAAATTTAAAAATGTTACTTTGTATTTGGAAAATATTGCTTTGACAGCATTCCAGTGTCACATCAGATCACGGGATGATGTAGTAGCATGAAATATGAACAAAATAATTGTGTTGGTCATAAATTTAGTTTAAACTACTTTCTGCTTCTTAAAATAAAAGTATGACAATAATATCAAGACTGTACACATATCAGTTTGAGTCAAACTTTTTAAAACTTATCTGATTTATTTCTTCTGAGATCTTCTCTATAATTTTTCTAAATTTTTAGACTCCTCTAACCACCTTATCCCTCAAAAAACCCCCCCAAAAAATGAAAAAAAAAGTGGACCTCAGAAACTAGGTAAAATGTTGAATAATGTCTGACCATAAAGGAGCTCATAGATATCTCATTCCCCATTCAGTCATTTACAGGAAATGCTCATTTATGTTTCATTTTTTAAACTACAACTTTTTCTGTGAGAGTTAATGAAGACAGCTCTACAGGCATGATTTACTTAGACAATGAGGTAACTGATTCAGGAGAATGATTTAGATATTTTTTTTTTCCTAATTTCCAGGAAAATCTTAAATGACTATCATAAAAACAGAATATTGGATTTGAACATAGTGAAAAATAATAAAGGCACAGCTTTATTATTATTTAACAACCTATTGCTATGCTCTGTAGCATGGTAAAAAGTATGATAAAATTTATTCTTTCTCAGTATTATTTGATGCTACTGAAAACTGGTTCAAAATGTCAAAATATTTAAAACTAATCTACATGTCATAACAGACTAAACTTTTCTTCCATGTCTGCATTTGAGCAATTAAAATTTACAGCTTTTTATTTGGCATCTGTTTCGTATCTTTGCACTGTAGTTAGGCTATCAATGTTTGGCAGTGTAATAACCCTGTTGAGTCAATAGATCCTATTTTCTGTGACACTATTGACTCAGCAGCGAGTTCCTTGTGCTGCCTGTTTTTACAGCACATGCACTTCATATACATAAAAGATGTACCTCACTCACAGTAGCAGAGGCCTATCCAGTGTTACCCATTTAGTGGAGACCACAGGAAAAGGTTTTTATAATAACATAACTGGAGATCACTTTAAAGTATCCCAAGTGATACAGTACTGCTGCCATATATTCCAACAAATCTACAGCTTGAATTCCTCTTTAAACTGGGTCAGGTGCTACTTGTCCTGTTTCAAGAACTGAAGTGAACTTTCCTTTTTATTTTTCTTTAGCCAGAGCCTTTACACACTTAAGTGATCTAAAATCATAGAACAATAGAATGGTTTGAGTTGGAATGAACCTTTAAATATCATCTGGTCCCATCTCCCTGCCATGAGCAGGGATGTTGTTCACCAGATCAGGTTGCTCAAAGCCTCATCCAACGTGGCTTTGAACACTTCCAATGATGGGGCATTCACAACTTCTCTGGGTAGCCTCTTCCAGTGTCTCTCCACCTTCACCATAAAAAAATTCTTCCTTATATCTAAACTAAATCTACCCTCTTTCAGTTTAAAGTCATTACCCCTTGCCCTGTCTCTACAGGCTGTGGTAAAAAGTCCCTCCCTGCCTTTCCTGTAGGCCTCCTTTAGGTATTGGAAGGCTGCAATAAGGTCTCCCTGGATGCTTCTCTTCTCCAGGATGAACAACCTGAATTCTCAACCTTTCTTCATAGGGAAGGGGCTCCAGCACTCTGGTCATTTTTGTAGCCCTCCTCTGGACCCACTCTAACAGTTCCACGTCTTCCTTGTGCGGGGACCCCAGAGCTCGATGCAGCACTCAAGGCTGGGGTCCCATAAGAGCCAAGTAGAAGGGAAGAATCACCTCCCTGGACCAATTGGCCATGCTTCTTTTATTGCAACCCAGGATACAATGGGCCTTCCAGGCTGCAAGTTCACATTGCTGACTTGTGTCCAGCTTTTCATCCACCAGTACCTCCAAGTCCTTCTCCTCAGGGCTGTTCTCAATCCATTCATCACTAGTCTCTATGGATATCAAGGACTGCTCAGCCCAGGTGCGGAACCTTGCACTTGGTCTTGTTGAATCTCATGAGAGAGGTGCAGGGAGTCATGGCAAGGTTTCCCTCTTTAGCGTGATGCCAGGTAAGATCCAGCACCAAGGTAAGGTCCAGCATCAGGGATGGGTCAGGTTCCAGGTGGGAGTCATTCTGCGCTTTGAGAGGTGAGATTTCCCCAGAAACAGTTTAACTGCTTTAAAGTTACTCTTGCTTTTTTTGTATCTTTTGTATCTTGCTTGTTTTGTATCTGTATCACATGGGCCCACTTCTCAACCTTGTCCATGTCCCTCCAGATGGCATCCCCTCCCTCAAGCGAATCAGCTGCACCACTTGGCTAGGTGTCATCTGAGGGTGCACTCAGTCCCTCTGCCTATGCCATTAATAAAGATATTAAATAGTTTTGGACCGAACACAGACCCAATACGGACAGCTCTTTTTACTGATCTCCATTGAGCTGTTGACTGCAACTCTTTGGATATGGCCATCCAGCCAATTCCTTATCCATCTAGTAGTCCATCCATCAAACCAATATCTCTCCAATTAAGTGACAAGGATGTTGTGGGAGACCACGTCAAAGGCCTGAGAGAAGTCAATATAGATTACATTAGTCGTTCTTCCCTTGTCCACCGATGCAGTCACTCCACTGTAGAAGGACGCTACATTAGTCAGGCAGGATTTGCTCTTGATGAAGCCATGTTGGCTGTCTCTAATCACCTCCCTGTCATCCATATGCCTTGACATAGTTTTCAGGAGGATCTGTTCCATGATTTTACTGGGCACAGAGGTGAGGTCGACTGGTCTGTAGTTCCCAGGGTCCTCCTTTCTACTCTTCATCAGAAAACAGTATCAGAGTGATGTTCTGTAAGTTGTTTTGGATTTCATGCCTTTGAGTGCAGTGATTTCTCATTGCTATTTTACCTCATTAAGCAACGTACATTTTGCTAATAAAATACCTACAATGCAATGCATATCTTACTGCAAAAATCTTCTCAGACATCTGAAATTTGTCCTCAACATGTCAAAAGCAATGACATCTTGTCTGAATTACAGGAAAATCCGGGCAAGTGAGAGGCATCTCTGTGAGGCTGGCATGCTAACTGTGTCATTTGAATTATTTGGAGGGAAGAGAAGCAACAAAAAAATATTTTCTTTCATTTCAGTTCAACTCTGTTTAAAACAATAACTTTTAGTTCCTGCATGTTGAATAATAAACACTATCCAAGGATTTTAGTACCGCGTTTTAATGCCATCCTTTAGTACTAATTTAAATTAACAGAGCTTACCGTGTAAGACTAATTGAAATCCCAATCCACATTTTAACAGAAATCCATCAAAACCAGAACTACCAGCTAGAACAAAAAAAAAAATTGTAGAAATCTATAACATCTGTAAAAATTATTTTTGTCTCTGAAAAAGTGCTTATAGTTACTGAAAGATAGTTACACAGAGAACACAGAAGGAGGAAAATGTTGTTACTGTGCTAAGATTTACGTATTTTATATTTGACAGAACTATTGAACAGTTTCTGCCCTGTCTTAGGTAGAGAAGCAAAGAGGAAGAGAAAACAGGCATGCAGTATTTGCTCCCCTGAATATCTAGGTTAAGTTCTTGGTGCCTAGGCTCCCCAGCATTTTGAAAGCTGCTATAGCACCATTAATTTCACTAATCACACTAAAGATAAATGGGTCAGATACAGGTGGCCCACAGGCCCTAGCCAGCTGTCCACAGCTAGCACTGGGGATAACAGATGCTTCAGTTCTTGCTCAGTTTGTACGTTCACAGCACGTGTGGGAAGGCATCCTATTCATCTCCTTCCTTCCAGAGTTCCTCCAGCAACAGCTAACAGTGCTTTGTCTCCACCTTTCCTCAGCACCAGAATTACACAGGAATAGTTTGGCCACATGACAGTACCTGATCAGAACACTGATCAGAGTTACGGTAGCACATAAATGACCAGGCATTTTTGCATACAGGTATCTGAAACCTAGACACCAGAGAAAATAAGAATGCAGTCCACAGTGTTAAAGGACACACTGTATTTTGTATCTGAGTGAAGAAAAGTTTTTCGTTTTTAAGTCTTTTTCTTATTTGTAGTTGTATATGAACAAAAGTGTAGTACTGTGGATATTTTCTGCTGGGAAATTCTTCTGAAAACTCTATAACAAACTAGGAAATGAGGTCAATGTACACATGACTACTTAAAAAATTACTTTTTTTTTCAGATCAGTTTTTCTGATTCAGACACACATGTTTTTAATAAGACAGGCCTCAATACCAAGGCTCCTAACATAAAGTAGATCATAGGCTTCCTTATACAACTAGGAAATAAATTGCCAGCCTTTCCTGCAGCTTGCAAACTAGTATGGATCTCTCTCCCCAGCTCAGCTTCAGGCATCTTACTGTTTCAGGCACTCATCTCTATCAAAGTTGGTAGAATTAACTAAATGATTCAGAAAACTTTGGGAGTGACGGAGGAGGCTGAGTGAGATTAAGTGACAGACACACTGAGGATACCAGTTTAAGGTAAGCCAAGCACAAGTCAGAACCTGGCAGTAACCAATTTTATATAAGCAGGTTATTAAACACAAATCATTTCTCAAGAGGTTTCTTTTAGAAATAAACACCAATGCTGGCTTTAACAAAGAGCTCATAAGATTATTTTTTTTTTTAATCTAGTTCCTTATTTAGGAGATTGTAATTTAAATGTTATTATTTGTATACAGTTTTGTGTGGAATAATCATGCTTTAATACACAAAACAAAAACATGTTTCATGTTAACCTACATTTCATAAGAAGACTATGGCCTGTCAAGCCCTGAAATTGATGGATCTTGTGCCTCAAAAAATGCATAATGTGGCAAGGAAGAACATTCCAGTGTTAGATCTCTAACAGTTAGGGGTGCTTTCCATAGCAAAAGAGAAAGATTACCATAGTGTTTGCTACATCTGCTTAACATAGAATTAATCAGATAAGCAAAGCTGTGACTTTGTTCTTTGGTTTTACTGGGAAATGGAAAATTTATCATGATCACAGGTTTCTGAGATTTTGGGAGCCAGTCCAAGCATTTATATCATGACAAATTACCTTATAAAAAATAATAACATAGTTGCTTGCATTTGAAGTTAAAGGAATGTTAATATGCTGGTCACATTCACCTTAAACATTGAAAGAGGAAAGTGCTTGCTGGTAACAGAACTAAATTTATATTTCTCATTCCTTCTTAATCCCTCTCTCCCACCTGCATGAATTTTGAATTGGATAATCCATTTCTGTGTAAAATACATCAAGCACCCATCTTGTTTGTGTGACTGCTTTGATGGCATGCACAGGTGCAAAAATGTTTCCCAGTCAAGAGACCTTGTAATTAGAACATATTTCTTAATGGCTGTATTTTAAATTTGTTCCACTAATACACAAAGGGTGATTATTAATCTCCTCTTTGCATACAGTGTTCTGCTTTAATTTTGTGTGATTGCCTTAAGACATATATTTATCCTTTTCCTAAAGTCACTCTTTTAGCAAGTTCTTGCTTACTAGCTTGGATTTTAAGATGAACATTGCTAGTTCATGAGAAAAGGAAATGCTGCTTCTTATTTATTACTCTCAACAAAATACCAAGGATATAATTCAGATCCCTGATTCTTCTGTAGAATATACAAACCCTTAATCTGCCCTTAAGCAGGTTTATGGTGTCATAACCACTGTCAGAGCCATCTGACTGAATATTATTAAAATAAAATAATAAAAAGATAATCCCTACTTTAAAATCTAACTTGCCAGAAGAATCTGCAAAATTTTTAAAATAGTATGAGATTCAAATCCATTTCCAGTATTGACAAAATACATTACATACAGTTCTTTTGTTTTATTGTGCCTTGCATTCCTTTACATTCCTGAGTGGGAGTCTGTCCTGTCACCAGATTTTAAAACATTATGGCAAGTCGTTCGTCAGAAACCACATTAAAATCCAATTTCATTCTCTATTTCCTTGTTATATAAAACAAAGTCTAAATATCTCTGCTTTTCTAGTTCAAAAGAAATATATTTACTGCAGATCACATGGGTGTAACCAGTTTCCCTTTTGTTTAATATACCTGTTAATTAAATCACATGGTCAATAGTTATGGCTCATGGACTTGCCATGGTTAGCAAGCAGTACTGCATTTATCTGTTTTTTGGGGTTTTTTTTGCAATTCATTCACTATAAGATAGTTTCTACAATAAAATATGCATACATTTATAATTTTAAAATATCATTGCAGTTCTGCTTCACAGATATATAGACTGTGAAGGTTACTATCAGTTCTACAGTTAATTGTAATTGTTATACTGTTTGAAGATTATTTAAATTATTTCCTTGTGTTGTTTACTTCATTCAAATAAATTAAGAAGTATTCCAAGTAGACCAATTATGAAGTGAAAGTTTATTACGTTAGGAGCTGGCAAGATCAGACTTAAATATTTCTTTAAGTCATGAATTTTAAAAGCAATACACAGAAATATTTTGGCTTTCTTTTGAAAGCATTCAATATATTGCAGTAGATTTTGTTTTATATACAGAATTGTGTATACAGTGGGAATAGTTGGCAAAAGTGAAACCATATGCTATTGTTCTGCTTTGCTTAAAAGCTACAAGTACTTAAATGCTCATGTTAACACATCTAAAACACAAGTTTGTTTTCCATCTGTAGTCACTTGAAAATTATCTTATTTTCCAAAAATATGTCATCATATACTGGTTAAGTAGCACACTTAAGTTTTTAGGAATATATATGTATTTTAATTTTCTTATTCTTTTTTTTTTTTTTTTTAGTTTTCTTAATTTCCACGGAAGGCAGTGCCCTCAGTGTCCTCAACATCAAGTAACCCAACATCATATATTTTACTCTTGAGAAGATAACCCCTTTTGCTATCCTAGCCTCTCTTAAGCTTCTGGAGAACTGTGTTCAGTGCACAACCTTTGAACAACTTGCAGCCTTCTGTGTCATGTGGACTATGCAGTTTTCATGCTACAGCATCAGGACAGTAATTCCTAGTGAATTAATAGGGGTACAGTGGTAAGATTATTTAAAAGGTTTAAGATTTTATGTAGCTTCTCCTTTCCTACTGTCACTGCTGGTCTAAAATGTTGGTAACAGCTTGAGAAGTGAGAGGGTAAGTAAGATTCAAACAGTTACAGAACAATAAACTGAGAAGATGTGAAGAACCCTAAGGGACTAGTACTACTTGAAAATGATGACTACTTGAAATGACTACTTGAAAATACTTCAATTTATAAAACATTCAGATTTTTCAGGACACTACCAAACTGTAAATTCTCTAAGAGGCCCAAATCAGGAACACGGTAACTGACAGAAAAGGCGGAAATTGCTTGGGAATCCTCAGTGCATTCCCAAACTGTAGTTTTGCATATGCTGACAAAGAGGAAATCCAACATCTATTTTTGTAACCACTTGTGTTAAAACAGAATTAAAAAAAAAATAATAATTCTTAAATATCAGTGCACTGTATATCTTCTCTGAAAGGCTACTTGATGTTGCCTCTAAATGTTTTTCCCATGAAAAAAATCATAGAATGACAGAATCGTAGGGGTTGGAAGGGACCTCAGGAGATAATCTAGTCCAACCCACCTGCCAAAGCAGGTTCCCTACAACAGGTTGCACAGAAAAGTGTCCAGGTGGGTTTTGAACATCTCCAGAGATGGAGACTCCACAGCCTCTCTGGGCAGCTTATTCCAGTATTCCGTCATCCTTACAGTAAAGAAGTTTTTCCTTAAGTCTGTGTGGAACTTAGAAGTTCCAGTTTTTGCCCATTGCCCCTTATCCTGTCACTGGGCACCACCAAAAAGAGCCCGGCCCCATCCATTTGGCCCTCGCACTTCAGATATTTATAGACATTTATAAGATCCCCTCTCAGTCTTCTCTTCTCCAGGCTGAATTGTCCCAGCTCTCTCAGCCTCTCCTCATATGGGAGATGCTCCAGGCCCCTCATAATCTTCGTGGCCTCCGCTGGACCCTCTCCAGAAGATCCCTGTCCCTCTTGAATTGAGGAGCCCAGAACTGGACACAGGACTCCAGATGTGGCCTCGCCAGGGCAGAGTAGAGGGGGACAAGAACCTCCCTCAACCTGCTGGCCACGCTCTTTTTAATGCACCCCAGGATACTCTCAGCTTTGCTGGCCACAAGGGCACACTGCTGGCTCATGGACAGCCTGCTGTCCACCTTACTAGCTTTTAGATGAATTATTTAATAATATCTCTAAAATTTGTCATTTATTGATCTTCTCCCTCCCCCCTGATAATGGCTTTTTGCTCTCACAGAGACTTAAGGCAATTTATTTTTTGCCAATGCCTGATGAAAGTACCTACCAATATTCATATCTAGAAGAGCTGACTAAATCCCTGACAAGATTTCATTTTCTGACTCAAATATCAAATTTGAAGGTATGTTTCAAATATCAAGTAAAATTAAACAAAAAGTGTCCCATTTTCAGGATTGGAACTGATGCTGGCTAATTAACTTCAGACAACTAAATTAGTTCTCAAAGTAACTTATAATACTTCAAATATTCTGAAAATTATAATCAGTTCCTCAGTAAATCCCGATCAGTCTAGAGAAAACCTGAAGCACAGTGAGGTACTGAGAAGAAACTGTTTTGCCATTGTTCTATTTCATTTCTCATAACCACCATATGTGATTCACATTACATCTGTTTTCACAGAGATAGTATAGTTAATCTGTGCTGACACTGTGGTATTGCCTTTGGTTATCCTCAAAGAACACTAAAACACGAAGTTCCTGCAATGTTTCACCACCTGCAATGTGAGCTCTCAAATAGGCCTGTGCAATGCACAAGAGTATTGCAGTTTCTGAAAAATTACAGAGGAAATCAGAAAGGAAATACATTGGGAAGGGCACAAAGGGCAATGTGATTCTTAATTTTGTAAACTGCTTTCTTCCAGTTTTATGTTAAAATAAGATGCCAGATAAAGTTACTAGTAGAAAATATGACATGAAAAACACAAATTGAAAAGTAATTTAAACTTGAAGTAAATTGTCCTAGTGGAATAAGCAGTACTTTAAGTCAGACAGAAGAAAATCCTCAACATCTGAAAGGTATTCTCAGGCTGCTAACACTAATAAGTGTCTAAGGTCACCTTCACATTAAGCTGCACTGTGACTTCTTTTGACAAAATGTTCAGAGAAATCTAAAGCATTTAAAGAAGAAATGTTACAAATTTTGCTCAGCTGTTAATATTCTTTATGTTGGAGAAATATGTTCAGTGCTATGAACAAAATGGTAATATTGAACTCATTAATAAAGGTACTATCAGTAGTTTTGGGGGTTTTGGTTTTTATTCCATGGCACTAAGCTGGGCAATCAGTGGTTATAACTCACCGCCTATGAAGTTTGTTAGATTAAGTTTTGCCTTTTTTACCACTTACCTTGCAATAGGGGAGTATTAAATAATATACATATATAATATTCAATATAATACGAGTATATAATACAGATAATATTTTAAAAACCCCTTTGCAACGTAATACAAACTGAACTGGAATGATCATGTTGCATGTAGGGATGCTAGGTTTGTGCATTTCTTTTTGCAAAATGGATTTCCTGGTCCCTTTTAGGTTTACAAAGGTTTCTGAAACTCTAGCTTAAAAAAGTCTCTTTTGAGATTAATCATTTAGTTATCAGAGTGGCTGTCTGTGCAAGGAATTTCCTTTTCAGTCTCCCTAAGAATCAGAGACTACTGTTTCCCTTTGAATTGAGAGTGTTCCAGGACAGTCAGGTCTGGATTGGAGAACAAACTCAAGACTCTCCTGGCAATCTGGGCACTTGTCTGAACCCGGCTACCAGCACCAACACGCCCTGCTTGTCTCGTCCAGCTACTATGGGATGGGGCTTTTTCTGGTGAGGTCCCTGCTTCTGCCCATCTTGCTGTCACTCTCAGCTCCCTTCTCACTTTTTGTCTGGGAGCAGCCTGCCCTTGCTGTCACCTTACAGGACCATGTTGTACAGATTGTCACTGAGAGGACGTTTAAAAACCCTTAGTTAATAGGATCTTTTAAACAGGGCAGTGCTCACATGGGGATTCAGATCTCTCAAATCTTGACAGATGATCAGTCCCTGTCTGGAGGCTGGCAGGAGTCTCCATTGTAAGGAAATTTGCAGTGAGGTCTTCAGCTGGATGAGGAAAGACTCCCCAAACCACAGCTCTGCTGAATTCTTACATTCATTTTTGTGTCCTGTGTGACCACTCCAGCATATGCATGTTACATTGTTGTTGATGAACTTAAACTGTGTACAAAACACCTCATGTCTTTAAGTATCTTCAAAAGACCATCCTAGGTGACTATTTCTGCATCTGCAGGAATAATTTTTAATGCAGCAAGAACTGCCTCAGAGAGTCTTTGGAGCAGACAGGCTCTCCGTCCCAGATACTAATCAACACACTGAAGCACATGGAGAGCCCCTGTGAATTGCCAAGTGCACAGCAGAGGTATTCACCTAAACTCTCTGAACTTCCCACCTGGAGAGCTCTTGGAGCAATTAGTGAAATGTTTTGTGGTGAAGTTGGGGAATCAGTCCCCTCATCAAAAATCAGGCCATGGGTTCACCTCAGCAGAAACTGGCCAGGGGGCTTCTTTGACCAGCCAGGGAACTGGTGAGGGAGTGCACTGGAACTACACATGGGCACAGCCATGATACCCACCTACACTACAATTACACATACAGGACAGACTTGAATTTTATCCTTATATAATATTTATAACTTAAATTATGTAGATCTTGCCACCACCAGATGCGAGTTCTTCAGCATTTAAAAAATGTATGTTTGTGCTTGGTAGGAAAGTTTGCTCTCTAAAACTAACAAACTTTGATTAATACAAAATAAATATTAAAGTTTTGCATATTCATTATTAGGATTTTTGTATGCTATAGTACAACATATAAGTATCTCTGACAGCTGTCTCAGAGAAGGTGTCAGAATGTTAACAAATTTGGACAAAAGTTTGGAAACAATTACACCTACCTTCCAGTCGCAGATCTTTCAGAAAGGGAGTTTCTCTTTTCCTAAAGGAAAATACAATAAAACCAGCTTAGTGATATCAACAGTTTTGTCAGAAAAAGCTAATGGCTTGTTTACTAAATGTAAGCCCCATCTTGAGCTCTTCTTAAGGGAATAGTTTTTTGCTACTGGAAACTTCAACTGTTTTTGCTGCTGTTAATTGGCTGCAAGAGAAAAGACTAAATTGACTAACATGGAGCACAGCATGAGGTTCTTGTTGAGCAATGGGATAGTTTCTGGGCCTGTTTGTTAGAAGTGATTTTTGCTATAATGTCAAAGTCCTAATGAAAATAACCTCTTCAGGGATGAAGACAAGATGAATCACTGAAAGATTTTACAAACCTTCCCTACAATTTGTCTTAAAATGTTGTGGCAGGTGCCCATCACAAATGTACATATGCTAAAAAAATTGTTTTCACTTTCCTGTCCAGTGGAAAAAAAATATACAGTATTCTTCAAGCTTCTCTGTGGCAAAGAGAAATACATTTTCTTTTGCTTACTGGCAAGGAAACTGAACGAAAGGGAAGTACATACTTTTTGAAAGTAAAGAAATACTGAACTATATTCAAAGAAGCCAAAGAATACAGCATTTTCTCCAGGAGAGAAATAAAGTTTGGACCAGCCCAATAGTTCATTCTCTTTTATTCCTCTCACACAGCTGAGTTATGTTCTCATTGTCAGCATGCTTAAAAAATCCTCTTCTACACCTCCATAAGTGTCTTAATGGCCACTCTTCATAAACTTTGCATTTTATAAGGTAATCTACTCATTCCTTTCATAAAAGCAGGTATCCAGACATTTAAAAAGGGTTCTCATCTTGTCCACTGGGAAAAGTTCCAGTTTAAAAATGGGATTACAGAGTCAAAATTACTTTCCAAACTTA
>NW_010286306.1:26496-32755 GCF_000700745.2 Antrostomus carolinensis
CACTGCTTCTCTCTTTTCCTCACTTACTCAGTCCCAACTGAACATCCTTTAGAGGCTGTGGAGTCTTCCATCACCACATATCAGAACAGGCTGCATGAAAGCTGTAGTAGTCAGCGTCTCATAGCAGTCTGAAAGGTTTCTGGGGAAGTAATTCACAAAGGCAGAAAGAGAGCTGAGAATGGGAAGCTTGAAGTAGTTGGAGCTAATCTATTTCTTGAAAGTGTCAGCAGCAGCAAAAGTGTTATCCGCTGTTTGCAGCAGGACTGTGGATACATGTCATGCCTGGATTCCTACTTTACTTACCCTTGGACTCATCTTAAGGGATGGGAACCATTTCACTTTACTGCTGTGATTAAATCAATGTACTTTAAAGGACTTGGAGCTTTCATTTCTGGTCAGGGTAGACAGAATTGATCCTATGCTCTTAGCAGACTAGATAAAACCAAATTTTGCTGTCTGAAGGAGAAAGGCAATAAGAATTTTGGGAGGAGAATGACAATTGATAAATCTTTCTCCTTTCTGCCCTCCAAAGGGACAAGGCCCTCTTTTTCCCCATAAGAGAAATTCATCAGGGCCATACCAACAATAGTCTGCACGGCTGAGAGATTCAAAACTCCTTGTGCTCCCACTAGCTCCACAGAGAAGATGTTGCTGTGCTCCGTGTACTGGCAGCATGTTGCTATTTTGAGGAACACCAAACTTTTGTCAAAAAATTTGTGCAAGGCTGTGTGCACCAGCAGCAAGACTGATAGGACTGCTTGTTAATGAGGGTGTTTTTTTACCCTCAGCAATCTACTTGGGACAGGTAGTTGCCTATTGCAATAATGCCAGCCTAGCTTCAGTCAAAAGGAACAGGACTTTTCTGCTATTCACACAGAATGTGACATAATAAATATCAGAATATTTATGTCAGCCTTTAAAATCAGTTTGAACTTTGTTAATGCATTTACTGGAAGACAAGGAGTAAATTATTAGGTGACCTTAAAAGCTTAATTAATTACATCTTTCTTTTTACTCAATTTCTTCAAGAGGTAAAATGGATTATATTTATAGGTAATCAATTCTTATATGTATTAATTTAATTGTTGTTTCAATGCCATTTTGTTGTAACACATACAACCTTATTAAAAGCTGTTGAAAGAAAAGTTTAAAAAGCTATATCTCAATTACAGGTCTAAAAATAATGCTGAAGACTAGATGTGATGCAGTTTGAAGTTAAGACACGTAAATTTAAGTTTTTACAAGCTGGAGTGCATGTGTATGTAAGGCCTCTAAATTCATTCTGTGGCTGGCATTCTGGTCCCAATTTGTCTTTTTAAATACACCTGTCTGCTGAGATTTCATAGTGTATCTTAGGCATCTCCACCAGGATATGTATGATACAAATCATACAGGAGGTTCACACCTTTCTGCAACAGTAGACAGCAGCCAGACAAGACACATTAGAAGAGCTGAAATGCCATTAGCTGCCCATGTGAGGAAATGAGCTCCTGATGGTTAATCAGCTGAATACCTTCTATGTGACTGTAACGGCTGCTGTGACAGTGATTGACAGCTGTCTTAAGAAAACTTCATGAAAGAATTGGAGACATAGTGCAATGGAGGTTTGATCAAAGAAATGGTCGTGAGTTTAAGAATGCATTTCACTCATGTAGCAATGGAAAAAAATATTTGCTGACTGGTGGAACGTTCTCTCTACAGTTTTGTGGATGATAAAAAATTGGAAGAAGGAGCCTGGAGGGCTGGGCTGCTGTGCAAAGGGACTTAAACAGAAGAAATCATCTGACAGAAACTTGATAAAGTTTAAAAAAGATAAACACTGAGTCCTGCACCATGAACATAATAACCCAATAAAACAATACTGCCTGGACATCAACTGGACAGAAAGCAGTTTAGTAGAAAGGGAGCTGGGAGTCCTGGTGAGCAGCAAATTGAATATGAGCCAGCAATGTGCCCTTGCAGCAAAGAAGGCCAACAGTATCTTGAGCTGCATGAGGAAGAGTGTTGCAAGCAGATTCAGGGAGGTGATTCTTCCCCTCTCTTTGGCAGTTGTGACACCACATCTGGAGTACTGTGCCCCATTTTGGTCTCCTTACTACAAGAAAGACATTGATGTGCTGGAGTAGGTCCAGCAAAGGTTTATCAGGGTCATTAGAGATCTGAAGCACATGACATACAAGCAGAGCTAACAGATAAGTTTGGTCTTTGGAAGAGAGGCTGACGGGGAGGCCTCATATACGCCTTTAACAAACTAATCGAAGTCTATAGAGAAAACAGAGTCAGGTGCTCCTAGGATGAGAGGCAATGGACACAGCTTGCAACACGGGAAAGTCAAAATATATAAAAGGAAATCTATTTGCATTATGAGGGTGGTTAAATTGGCTGCCCCGAGAGCTTGTAGAACGTACATATGTGAATACTGTTAAAACTTGACTGGATAAATCCTTAATTTCCATTATGTAAATTGGCTCTTTTTTGAACAGGAGTTTGGACAAAATGACCTCCAGAGGTTTCTTGCAACCTAAGTTATTATGTGATTAATTATTCTATGACACTAACAAAGAAAAAATGTGAAATTAGTAATGTAATGAAATCCTGACTTTTGTTTTAGTCTGTGGATAAAGAAATAACAGCAAACAGTTAAACTGCAATATTCTAATGGTACTGAGAGTTTAAAAGTAACAGTTGAGACTTTTTTCCTAATGCACACTTATTTTTAAAAAAAAAATTTAAATGTTCTTGACTGATTATCATCAGAAATGCAAAAAACTCCACACCTTGCAAAAAAGGAGAGCAGGCAGATTTTTACAGGCAACAAACACAGAGTGAGTATGAACTCTTAGCAGTCCTGCCAGTTTGTGTTTTGTGGGACTGGTCTGTCATTGTTGTATTGCATAGATACCTAATTCTATGTATGTGTGCATAAGGAGTAGAACTTCAGTGTAATTCTGTTCTCCTATACATCCAGAGACCAGGGATAACTTGATGAAATACAAATCAAATAAAATTAACTGTTCCCTCCGCTTAAGGTAATCTTATGCAAAAGCCACTATATTTAATGACATGATTTTAAAAACTAACTTTACAAGTATCTCAGAAAAAAAAAAGGCATTTCCCCATCTGCTGTACCTATTTAAAAATATCATGTAGGTAATTTGCATTTTGTAAAATGGAAAGGGCAGAGACACAATCTGTCGGGCACAGTCCATACTAGATGTGGATTACACAACTGTTAATCAAGTTGAGAAACATATATTTGGAAAGTATCGTGAACTATTCAAAGGGATAGAGTTTGATATTCAGTATAATGCAACAGGAAAAATGGGCTCGAGAGAGAAATACAGGAAAAGCAGACTTCAGCAGTAGTTCACCAACAGCAGAGATTAACATGGCTATGGAAAACGTACTGAATAGCTGAAAGCTGACTTGGGTTTTCACAGATTTGAGTATCTGGTCTCATCTTCACTACTTGCTTGCATAACAGTTGATCTTTTGGTCTTCTCCCTCTTTTCTAATTTTAGCTGGCACACAACTATACTAACACAAACTAAAATACATTCATATGCTTCCATAGCTCATCACTCTAAACAAGCCTGATCTCTTTTTTAATCTAAGTTCATGAAATACAAATATGAAAATGGGATAATTGCCTCCTTAGCAAAAATATATTAAGTAAGTTAACAGAATTTTATGTTTTTGTCAGATTTAAAGAACTCTGACTTCGGTCTAGCATTAGTCATGTAGCTTAAGATAAAAACACATTTGTCTTAGTTAAGTGACAGCTTTAAAAAGATCTTCTTAATATTAATTCTAAAAATGCCCAGGATTCTTCATTCTTATGCATATAAAATTATTTGCATTTTAGTAAGAGAAGTGGCAATAATTTTTTTTAATCCCATTAAATAATTTGTGCAAAGTTACAAATTAAATAAAATTTGCTTTTAGCTTCACAGAATTTTAAAACTGCATCCATTTTTTTTCATACTTTGCAATTTCTCTTTCCACTTACTAAAAATCTCCATCATTTTTACTATGAGAAAAGTTAATAAAAAAATGTACTACATTTTGAGAAGAATTCTGTAGCCTTATCTCACAGGGCTGTTATCCCTGTTTTAAATAGATCATGTATCTCCTCCAGTAGGGAATTAAGATCTGAGAGTTAAAGTAGCCTAAATTTGCTATAGATCCTACACAAAATGAAGTAGATGCACAACTAGGAGACTACTACCTGTTAGAATGTTGCAGAGAGAGAGGTGCATGTTATTGCTCTCATGGAGGACCAAAACAAAGTGATGGGGTTTTTGAAATAAAAGGTAAATAAAGAGTAAATATAGATAAGAGTTTCAGGCAGACAGCAGATTGCATGCTGTCAGGAGGAATGTGAAAAGGAGTTGCTTTTATCCAACTTAAACTGGAACCAAAAAAGACGAGTAATTTTCAGCGTTAGTTAGTAAGGCCTGTTTTAGGAGATGGTAAACGCAAAGCTTGAAGCCACAACATTATATTTCCACAGGTTTTCTCCACCGAATATAAATTACCTTTAATGGTTTTATTTCACACATATTCCAATTGACTTAGGGGCATGGCCTGCAAACAAATTGGCAGTACTGACTTTATAGCCTTGCATTTCATGCTCCTCTTAGCCACCAGGATTCATTTCAATCATCTCACCTCATTGTCCTAGAGAAATATCATCACACACAGAAAAGATTGCTGGCAAGTCTCTAAATTTCAGATCAATATTCATCACAGTATGCAGAATGCTAATACTAAATTCAAGAGAAAACTTCAGCAGTTCAAATTAATCTTTCAATGAGTTTTTACACATAGAGTAGAGTTATTATTGGCTTCCCTCAGTCAGAGTTTTGAAGAGGGAAAATATATTTGCCAAGGCAGAATTACTGATTGGTTAGCTAAAGTTAGTGAACTCACTGAATATGAGTATAAAATTCCCTAGGCATTGCTTGCAACAAGAAATTTTGCTTTTATATTTCCTGTATGTAATTGTGAGACTAAGAGAGGACATGATTTCTAACATGGAATTTATGCATACCACCTCTGGTATGTAAAACATTTTAAAAACAATAATTATGTGGAAACAAAACAAAAAAAACCCCACACCAAAACAATTAAAATTATTGATTTTTTGAAAGAAAATTAAAATCCTGCTGGAAAAGATAATATTCTGAAGTCAATGTTAGTGCAATAATTTAATTTTATCTGTTGGATAATGCAAACTTAGCAAATACCAAAAAAATATTTCTCAAAAATTAAGATTTCTAACTAAAGTGGCAGCAAATTTTATTTACAAAACTATTATGCTGCCTCTGGACTATTACCTAGAAACTAAGTTTCTCTAACAAACTTTCCTCAGAGCTATAAAGGCCTCTAGAATATATTCACAAATTAAAGAAAAAATAAATTCTGTAACCAATTAAAAAATTGAATTTAATTCAAGCCAAAAAATAAATGTTTTCTTTTAATTAATTTGTGAACGAAAATCTGTTTACTTGATCATAATCAGAAAACTATTGTTTGATGATTGTTTTTTGCTTTATCCTGACTCCATTCTGAATAAGAGTTCCATAATTTGAGTAAGAATTAAATGTAAGAAAACTCAAAGTAAGATCCTATAGAAAAGAATTTTTGTTTTAAACAAAAACATTTTCAGTCTTTCACATTCATTCCCTCATGTATTTTATTCACTCTTTCATAGAATCATAAATCATAGAATGGTTTGGGTTGGAAGGACCTTAAAGATCATCTAGTTCCAACCCCCCTGCCATCAGCAGGGACACCTTCCACTACACCAGGTTGCTCAAAGCCTCATCCAGCCTGGCCTTCAACACTTCCAGGGAGGGGGCATCCACAGCTTCTCTGGGCAACTTGTTCCAGTGTCTGACCACCCTCACAGTGAAGAACTTCTTCCTAATATCTCATCTAAACCTCCCCTCTTTCAGCTTAAACCCATTTCCCCTTGTTCTGTCATTAACCATCCTTAAGAAAAGTCCCTCCCCAGCTTTATTGTAGGCCCCCTTCAGGTACTGGAAGGCCACTAGAAGATCTCCCTGGAGCCTTCTCTTCTCCAGGCTGAACAGTCCCAACTCTCTCAGCCTGTCCTCATAGGAGAGGTGCTCCAGCCCTCAGATCATCCTGGTGGCCTCCTCTGGACTCGTTCTAACTGGTCCATGTCTTTCTTGTGTTGGGAGCTCCAGAACTGGTCGCAGTACTCCAGGTGAGACCTTACGAGAGAGGAGTA